>NW_010293796.1:0-679 GCF_000700745.2 Antrostomus carolinensis
ACCCTCACAGTGAAAAACTTCTTCCTAAGATGCTTAACAATCCTAATGTCCAGAATTGTCAATCTTGTATACTGTTCATGTGTATTTTGGTTGCACTTTTTTTTTTTTTTTTTTTTTTTTCCCTTTTCTGAAATTTCTTTACTGGACTTGGATATTGTAAGCTTCTGTTAGTCTTTGTAATTTAATTTAACTATAATTACTACATTGCAACATAGAATTGCTAGCTGTTTTTGTAGATCTAGGCCATTTTGATACCTTATTATATAAAGCTCATGCTGGGTTGTCCATTATATCCTTTTTTACGTCTTAGTGTGATTGTTTTCTATTTTATAATCTCTTAGTTTATACTTATTCAATTTAATTTGAATTTACCTTTGTACTTGTTGGCATTAGAACAGTGTTATTTTTAAAGGAGTCAGTTTATCATGTGATATCAATTTCCCAAGATAACTGTTGTTTGTCATACACAAATCATATTAGTGGACTGCTGAAAATTCTACAACACTGATGAAAACTTTAAATAGCATTTAAGTATCACATTTATTCCAGAATTTCATTACAAATATTCCCATTAGTATATAGGATTCTAATTAAAATTATGTTAAAGATAAACAAATTACTGATTTTCTTCCTTTATGTATTTTATTTATATTTGTATTGGGTCTGGCTGGGCTGGAGT
>NW_010293797.1:0-1241 GCF_000700745.2 Antrostomus carolinensis
AGAGGGAGGGAAGTCTGATCTTGCCCAGATCCCGAAGCGAAGTGCTGTTTTGTTTCAGAGCGTGCGATCAGCCGCTCGGTGATGTTCGTTCAGCCGAGCGGGATCTGCAGGGTGTGGGGAAGGAGCGGGGCGCGGGGGACGCCGCTGGCTCCCACGCACCCAGCGCAGCGGCGGGGGGGGCGGCTGCCGCCCCCAAATCAGTCACCCGCGTTCCTGCCAAAGTCTATCGGTACTGTAGGGATAACAAGGCTCAAGGAATCTGGCGGCACCCCACCACCCGCCATCTCTCTCCAAACCAACAGGCACGGTAAACACTGTCACCTGAACCAGCACGGACGGACTCAGACAGCCGCTTGCTCTCTGCACATTTGACGAGCACGGAGCTTCGGCTGCGGCTTCGCGGGTGAAAGCACCTCAAGCACCACAGAGGAGAGAGATGCAGAGAGGTGCATGTGCCAGAAACACGACATTCATTTCTACATCAGCCTACAAGTGTGCCCACCAGAGTTGCGGGCTGTGTAAGAGCACTCGCACCACGACAGCCCTGAACACTGTCCTCCTAAGGGAGCACGCGAGGTCTGCTCCAGCACTGGGAAAAACCCACACAGATGGAAACAGGAGAAAGCAAGGAGAGAACAGGTCTGAGTATTTTGCCTTTACACAAGGCACACCAAGACAACAACACTGAATGCCTTATCTAAATCCACAGAACTTTACAGCAGTGGGAAAAAAGTGAACCCAGACCCTGGGGTCCCTACCCCCAGTGTTCTGATCCCCACGTGCTGCTCTGCTCTCCCTCCCTCCACTGCTTTGTAAGTGGAGGGGAAAGTCAGAAATGCATGTCCTCAACCAGGACCTGAACATTTTGAGGATGCCAGATGTCTACATTTTAATCTTTACATTATACATTTATAAAGAACATAAACTAGCACAGCCTCAAAATATATGTTCCGTAAAGACAATGTTAACAGTTGGATGAGATTTTAGCTTTTATTGCAAACATGGAATTATTGACAATGTCTATCCACATGCTTCTGAAGAGGTGGCAGTCAAAGCTTTTGTAACTGTGCTGAACAGCAGCATCCAAATCTTGGGCACACACCTGCTAAGGTCATGGTACCATCAATACTGCTTCTGCCAGACCACTTGGAGAGCCAGGCTGACTGTAGAGACTGCCACAGCTGAGAGAAGGGTTCAGCTATGAGAGGATAAAAGCACAAGTTGCTTTTTCTGTTCCTCTC
>NW_010293797.1:1267-6832 GCF_000700745.2 Antrostomus carolinensis
TTTCTAGTGTGATCTGCCATGTCATCTGCCTCCACTTCATCCTTTCCCTTTACTGTTCCCCTTGCATCCAGCCTGCCGGTACAAGTGCAATGTGACCCATCATCTTCAGGGCAACAATATTCAGTCTGCTTTAGCTACTGAAGATTTGAGTTGGCTTTGTTATGCAGGATATTTAGTTGCATGCTTCTGAAGAGTCATGTTAATTTAGGTAATTAAGTGACTACAGTTCAGCAATGTCATGTCATGATACTCTTTGGTATCATTTGACCACTATGTTCAGCTCATTCTTTTTATGAGAACAAGGTTCACTTTATCCAGGTTCTTCAGTCAAATGTATCAGTGAAGAAAAGCACACCAATACACAACTGAAAATGACAACTCCAACCATACTGGTATAAGATATTGTGAGTTTGCTTCATCCTCTGTACTTGACTTCTCACTTCTTTTGCAGAGATTGATTGAAAAGCAGTTACCTGTCTGAAGTATTCACAGTAGGAACCACACATGCCTCTGGACAACCTGCTTTTGTTCTGAGACAGAGTTCTGGGTTCTAACTCAACATTCCTCCGAGGATTTAAAGTCCTCTTTGCAATTTTTTTTGGTTTTTATATGGTACCAAACTAATTAAAAGTTAACTAGTTCATCAGCATCTATTGACTTTTTAAACTTAAAATTGATTCTTTATCTCTTACTTTTTTATTCCTGAATTGGCCTAGCCTCTTACTTTTAGTTTCTTTTTTATTTAAAAGCTCAAGTGTTGGAAAGTTTCCTAGAAAGGTATAATGCAGTGTGTCTTGTTAAAAGTGAACGCTTCAACTTAGCAACTGATACAGATAAATTAACTTGCACTGCCTACAGCCATGAAATGAGTAATTTGTCATAGAGACAGTTTAGAATATGGGCAATGTCATTAAGCATGGGCATCCTCAGGGTTTTCTATTTGTTCTACTAATTAGTGTGAGTTTGCCTAAAGCATCCAGCAAGATGTATCAGTCAAAGACGCACGCAAACTGATGAACCCAACCATCCATGGCAAATTTAACAGAGAAAGCTTCACATCTTAAAGACTGCAGTGCTGCTTTTCCTTGTGTACTTTCTGGAATGAATAAAGTTGCTGTCCATGACTATCAGGCATAACAATTATTACTGGGGTAATATTGCATTTGATGGAGCTGTCATAGTTGGGGGAAACTCTCTACCCTCCCCCTCGCCCCCACAAAGTGGGCTTTTCTAACAAACATTTCACAAGATCTACAGTCTATCTCACTTTTTGCTTTTCTGATAAGGAGCTCATTTTTAAACGGCGTTTTAGAAGACTGCACTAACTACTGCAGAATGTCCCTGCGTTAACTGGAAGATATTGTAGGTGGCATTTTAGAATTTTTCTTTCCTTCTGCCTCTTATGATTTCAAATAGCTACTTGAAGTCTTTGGAATTATCTACAAGATGACACGTGCAGTACAATGTTTGGCTATGCAACATCGAATTTTAAGCCCCTCAAAGTAAACCAGTGTCTCAGGTAAATGTCTCAACTGATTACAGAATTATTAGACCCCTTAGAAGAGGCCATTCACAGAACAAAAGCCAACAAAACTAGCCAATAAGAAACATCGAGGTGACAGATGCCCTAAATCTCATGGCCATGAAGTGCTTGATAACTTTACTAGGCTGTAGGACTTACCTTCACAAACCCAGGAGCTAGAAGCTTAAGCCCAGTTTTAATAAATTATAAAAATATAGTAACAATAACAGGGGAATACATCTCTTTCAGAAGATGACTGGCAAGAATGATGCCTATTCTTTCACACAAGAGCTGGTGATTGAAGTATTCATTTGGGATGTCAGAGACACATGAGTTTCAATTCCTTGCTTGGTTTGCAGGTGTTCAAAAACTCATCTCTCACTTCTCAGGAAGCTTCTACTTGTGAAGCTCATAAGTCTTCTGGAAGCACTCTCAGCCCCTCATAGAAATGTCAGACTTCTAAAGTTGAGCTGAAGCTCAAATTAATAGCCAGAGAGAAAGGACAGTGAGGGTGTTCT
The DNA here is from genome assembly GCF_000700745.2 of Antrostomus carolinensis. Taxonomy (NCBI): domain Eukaryota; kingdom Metazoa; phylum Chordata; class Aves; order Caprimulgiformes; family Caprimulgidae; genus Antrostomus; species Antrostomus carolinensis. Next base: position 3,308 of record NW_010293797.1, read on the forward strand.
ATCAATTAGGATGCATTTTCTGGAGACTGAGATCTAGGGTGCCTTTTCTTCCTCAGAAGACATTAATTGTATTGGGATCAATAGCTTTTCAGTGTTCAGGTGATCACCTAACATTGGAAATTTCCAGTAAGCACATTCTGAACACTGCTACCAAATTAAGAGGCATAGGTTGAGGAAAGTCCACAAAAGAACTTGTCCTCATGAGCTAAATGTTTGGTTGCTCATCACTGCCAAGACAGAGGATGGTGCTGTTCAGGCAAAGGAAGAGTGCATTGGATGACTGGCAAATACTGCGAAACAGTCTGCAATAAAACCTTTGGTGACTGGGAGAGCAAGCAGGGAATTTAAGGACTGCACTTTCAAATATGCCTATCCCATTTTTAGACCTTTATGCTTTACTACAGACCTACCTATTAGTCTAATTTGCACCTCTATCTCCTTCCCCATGCCCCTCCAGCAGTCAGTCAGGATTTCTTAAACAAGACAGAAACTTTATCTATTGATTGAGATGGAATAATAATCCCCTTACTACTAGAATTCCCCTCTATCTACAGTAAGAATAGGGCTTTTCTAATACTGATTGGTCTGTGCTGTCTTTGAACCTTGTTTAGAAAAAGATCTGGAGGTATCTGTTGTCCTATTAGACAAAGGAAAGGACTTGGGAGACACTTAAGGTTATTTCTTATGGCTCTGTAGCACCGTTCTCAACTTCCTTTCTCTCAGGAATCCAAGAAGTGGAAAGTAATGACAGTAAATGTTTGCAGAGGTCTGTTCACCATTTATACTACTGTCAGTCAATACAATGCATCTCCAATATTAAACTTCCCAGTAGCTCAATTACATTTGCCTGTTTAGTCATGCATTTCTTCAGCATATTTTCACACTGACAACACAGAGTTTTCATTTCTAATACAGTTTATAGAAATATTTGGTTCCTGACATGAGGAGAATAGCATCATTAGAGAAAACTGCAATGGTGAGAGAAAGAGAGGGAGAGAGAGAAGCTCTGTTAAGGTTCCTTTTGAGCTTAACTGGGGCAAAACCCAAATGAAGCTGGAAAACTGTGGGACAAGATGTGTTTGAAAAGGCAGAGGCTGCAAAAGACCTGACAAGTCTTGCCAGCACCCTGGTTAACACAGGCAGAATGGGATTTAAAATAACGCTGCTCTTGAATGGATCTTTCAAGATCAGATGTTGACAGAAACTCATCTACCACACTCAGTCTATTTTGGGGAGGATGTCTCCTAAGGAAAGACCCAGATTTCTTGGAATATTTAAACTCAGGATTCCTTCCAATACCAGTGAGTAAACATGTGCTTAAAAAAATCTCTCCCTTTATCCCACACAACAATTCAAGAGCTATCCTGGGAATCCCTGAAAACTCACAAGAGTAGATTAAACAGAACCCATTTCTCCAAGCCCACCAAGAGTGGTGGGTTTTGGTGGTTGGTGGGTTTTGGTGGTCGGTGGGTTGTTTTTTTTTAAGTATCAGTTTCACAGGTCACATCTTTTGCCTGAGCAGACAATGAAGTCTGACAGCCTCCAGACTCCAGTTCTGTAAACTGACAGAGATTCATTTGGAATATTTCTAGATGAATTAGAAGAATTATGAAGATAAATTCCAGACACTGCAATACATAGACCACTTTAACTCCACCCTTACATTTATGAAATGTGTTCAAGTCTTTTTGTCTGGTTTTGTTTCGGTTTTTAAATTAAATGACAGGAGCAGCAAAGTGGAATGGATTTCTTGAACTATCAAGTATCCCACCTTCTCCTGTCCAAAGCAAAATATAATGTAATACCATATTTGATCAAACCCTTTACATCAGCATGACTGATGTAATTTTCATCATTACTTTGCCAAATATGAAAATCAAGCACCCAAAAATATTGTATTTTCAGTTTTGTTTGAAAGAAAGAACTCCAGAGAGGATAATTCTAGGTGCTGCAAGTAAGAACGGCAGAATGCACTATATGGGCCATAGCAATTTCAAAAGGCTAGCAGTATATACAGGAATTTTGTTATTATTTTCATAAATCCAAAATAGAAAAAGCATGAGATGAAGCCTTGATGACTGCAATGTGTAAGCTGGAAAAAACATGGGAACACAAAGGTATCTGAAGACAGTAGTGCACCCTTAGAAAAGTTCCAGGCCCCACAAGAAAACTCAAAACATGACTGTTTAGGCTTTTAAATTGGTTATGCACTCAAGAACTTCAGGAATACCCAAGGAAATCAGTTTTCATTTATTTGACAAAAAGAAATTAATGCCATGGACTGTGAATAATGCAAAGTCATAAACTTGATGAGCTGTGCCAGGCAAATGGCATATAACTAGAGAGAATTACTTGATCATTAAGTTCAGTCCCCTCTAATTTTAGGTAAAAAGGCAATAGACATCTTTAGTCTCAAACAGATAAAAAAAAATTCTATTACATCACTCAGACAAACATCAGAAGCCAAAAAAGCATTCTGCAGTATTTTGAGAGAAACTTTAAAACTAGAGTACCCTGCAGTTACTGTCAATCTGACCTGGAACATATTTATTCCTGATCAAAATGTTTTCATCAATTTAATTCATAACACTGAGATAAATGTAATAAATTTGAGAAGCTTTAGTTTAAGAGGAACATGCCATTTGAAATCATTGTATCACAAATAAGCAAGACATATGGGGTAAAAAGGAACAGAAGTGAGTTTGGTTTACTGATCTGGTGCAGTCATGCAATGGATACTTTATGAAAGTACATTTGTAGTAAAAAGAAGAGTTTTTATTACTTTGCAATGTTTTCAAAATAGAACATTGGAAAGCAGAGAAAACAGGCCTGAAAGGGTCTTTGAAGTATATGAAAGTAGGATCATAGTTTTCAAAACTATTCCTGACCTTATATGCAGGAAAACTGCTACTTTGGAAACAGTTAAATTTGTCTTGTGCTCATATTTATGTTCACTGCACCCAGCTTATCCTCCTTCAACAGTACTGCAGCCTCGCGAGTCATTCCCCATCTTTTACTTGTGCAGTTGTTTGTTCCCACCTGTCACATGCTCCATTCATCCTTACAAATTTACATTCTACTGACTTCATATCATTTCTCTAATTTATTGGGATAATATAAATCTATCAATAAAAGTTTTACTTTTCACTACTATCTCTAAAATGTGAAAGTTTGTCATTTTAGATGTTATTGTAAAAGTAATTAATGCTTATTCTTGAAGAAGGTAAGGTTGACTCACAAGACTTCCAGTTGATAAAATCTTGCACTGGGACAGAAAGCAATGGCAGACATAAACCACAACACAGCAAAGGACTGTAAAATTGAGAAGAGTTTGTGTCAAGGTTATCTTATGTCTCCATAACGCAAGAAAAGAAAGCACAGATGATCATACACAGAATTTGTGAGGTAAGAGACTTTACAGGAACATAAAAAACCCCATATGACCTCATTGCAATAGCTGCAGCCAGAACTGCTGCAGGTAGTCATTTATAGTATGTTCAGTCCTTTCAACAGTCTTCAAGAACT
>NW_010293797.1:6852-44840 GCF_000700745.2 Antrostomus carolinensis
AAAAACCACAGTCAATAAAAATCACAATTGCCCATGTCTAGCCCTTACAGATGGTGACTTCTACAGCCTTTCCCTCACCGCCCTGCTTGTTATCCTCTGGTGTAGGAAATAACGTTCAATAAGTGAGAAAGGAAACAACTAAACCCTGGGGTCAATAAGCCTAGCTAAGAGCAGGGAAGCCAGAGTTCTTTACTCTACTCCTACATTTATTTTCACATTTTACTAAATGTTATTTATTTTGCTTCCTGGCATCTTATTTCAAAATTTATTTTGAGGCATTTAACTCTGCTGATATACTATATTTCTACACCAAGCCTGGGAGTTTAACATGAGGTTCCGAGTTTCTACTCTACATTATCTCTATTGTAGATTAACACAGCTCTCCTAAAGAACACTCATAAAACTATGACCAATAAATGAATGTTTTCAGCATGACTGCAGTAAGACTAGAAATAAAAGAAGTTCTGATTAATTTGCTCATTTTAGAATTTCAGTCAGAACAAACAATGGAAATGCGGCTAAAGCAGTTATTGTAGAGACTGCACTTCACAGCGTAATTGTTCGAAATGTGATCCAAACTTACAAGTCAAGTACACTTGTATTAAAATAAACTTAACACACGCCCACATTTTAACTTAAAGGTTCAATAAACTATGATATTGCTATAGGGAGTAAGTACATCTACAGCAAAATAATTTTATTAGTAAAATGTGTGAAAAATAATTTTCACACTGCAGAGTTTAATGTTTTATCTTTTAACAGTATGTAGAGGTTCATAAACACATCTCTATCGCTATTTTCATGTCCACTTAAATTTGTTAGAACCATCATTAAGAACTCATAATTATCCTCTGCTTCTTATGTACACTATTAATGACTTGAGACTTTAGTCTAGAAGCTGTAAAGTGAAGTTTTAGTATTTTGTAATGAGAAAGTCTTTATGTTCTTTCACTTGGTGAAATACAACATGTTATTACTCACTTAGTTCCACAGGAGATCCCATTTATGAAAAATTAGTCACAACACAACTATTGACAAATGTGCTGTTTACAACTGATTTAATCACTGGAACAACCCTATGAAACTTTACAGCAACGAATGCACTGCGTGGGCCGTAAAACTTTCAACAGATTTTTTTAGGAGTGTTAAGGTAGGTAATGACACAGACACAAGTACCTGTGTTTGTCACTAACTAAACCCTGACCAGCCTAGTGCTTTTTTATTGCCTTCTACTGTTTGCTAAGGAAAAAATACATACAGTCTAGTTTAAGAATATAAGTTCTAGACAGACAGGCAAGAGCTTTTGAAAACTATATACCAGTTGGAAAAGGAAGTATTTTTTAGCTTCTCTGCAGAAATTATTTGAAACTGTCTAAAAAAAAAAGCAGGATATTTTTGTAGATGTGTACACAAAGGTAATGTCATCAAATGCAACTTAAACTTGCAACTATGGAAACAATGTATTTTTAAAAAGGCTGATCTAATTGAAATAAAGAGAAAAATAATACTCTAATAAAGTAAGCTAGCTTCTTAATTGCAGATTATTTTTGGTTTTTAGAACCTGGACATTTCATCAAAGGACAAGCATCACCATATATGGAGTCTATCCATAACCAATCCCTAGTAAAGTACAAAAACCCAGAGCTGGAAAAACCTCTGAAGCAGATGCTAAATTATGCACTTTTTACATTCACGAAGTCTTAATGCTTTTGTGAAAACATGCAACAGAACTTTACATTCCCTTTGTAAAGGCATCAGTAATTACTACAGCAAGTGCAAGTCATCAGAGTAGCTGGTCACTGATGTCTAAGTGCTCATTTAATTACCAATAAACTTGTAAATTTTGCATTTAGAAATAATTTGAATGTTTTTGTTTTGCCATTTAAATTTTTTCTTAAGGACAGAAATAAATCTCATATGCTGTATGATTTTACCAACACATAATATGCTAAGTAGCAAAGGGTGGTACTGTTGCAAGTTTAACTTATCTCCACAATGGCAGAAAATCTGTATAAAGCAAAATGTAGTTGGGGATATTTTAAGGACCTGTATTTAGGAGCTTGGATTTGTGGAGAACTGGAAACTAAGGAATGATCTGAGAAAGCATTCACACAGTAGATCTAAGACATCGCTCCTCCTTTAAAGGATAGACATCCTGTTGCTCTGGTTAAAGTTTCCTGGTTATTGGTAACTCCTTATATTCTGGAAGACGACTTAAAACCTTTTATTTGCAAAATGATAAGCAACTATATTTTCAAACACAGAATTATACTTGAATTTAAGTAAGCAGTCTGCAGACATAGGTCTTGGGAATCAAAATAAGTCCAGTAGAAATTCCATCTTCACTTTTTAAAAGATTCTTGATGTTTCAACTATTGCAGAGTTGCATATTTTTGAGCTACAAAAGATATCTTATGCTACTAACTGTTCTCAAAGCTAAGGAAAGTAATTTCTTTCAGAAAAGGTGAAAGCTAAAGGGCAGAACACAACTGACTCAGTACAGCTGGTGGAGGCCAGTCTCCAAATCATCACTCCACGAATATTATCAGCATTCTTCTAATTCTTATGTAACTAATTGCAATAAGGAGATTGACAACAGTAAAAAGATATTGGTATTCTGTATTAAAGAAACCTCAGTCAGTCCTGACCTAATTGAGGATGTTTTTCAAGAGAACTTCCTCATAATGAAAATGTGAGCCTTGCCCTGAAATGCTGTCAGGGAAAGCTTCCTCTGGGATTACAATTGTCTAAAGCAGAAGGGAATTAGACTAACTGATGCCCCAAGTGGCTTTTTATTAATTAATTGTTTTCCTTTGTTTTATTTCTTGTTTAGGTGTTCAGATTTCTTTAGGTCTTTGCCATTGTCCCTCCCATCAAACATGTCCCACTGAATGTGGATAAAGCTTTATTTTGGATTGTAATGGTAGGCAAATGCTACATTACATAAATTAGTTCTTAAAACTTGAGAGAACTTGAAGCGCACACCAAATGTTTAATGTCTATCAAATGTGAAAAACAATATTGAATGTTGTAGAAACAGTAAGTCAACAGAATTTTGAAAAGGATGAGACATTTTCGTACCAAAAGGTTTGTGAAAGAGACACTAATGAAACTATTTATACTAAACGTGTTGTACATAGCTAGGCTAAGAAGGGATTTCCTTGGCATTTTAAGTCTCCTTCGTGCCTAGCTGAGGTAACCTGGAAAACTAACACATGGGCTTCAGAGCTGTCCACTGCTTCAGCCAAAAGCATCTCCTTCCTGGTTTGCAAAGATAATAGGGGTGTTTGCTCATCTTTGTGACAGACAAACACAACTAAATATTCAGGTAAGACACCCCAAAACAGCACATTAACGGTCCCATTGCACAGCACTGCAGTTGGCTGAATGCTGGAGTTTCCAGGACTGTCACCTAATGAGAGAGAGCAGTGACTGGTCTGTTCACGCACAGTTACTCTGGTAAGATGGGGCTGAAGAGTATAAAACTATTATGAGGCATAAGTCAAAGCTTAGAGAGTCATGATGATTACAGCATCTTGAAGAGGGAGTTATCAAGGCAGATCCTTTTAAATGGTCAGACAGTGTCTGACTAACCAGAGAAAGCTCAACTAGACCCAAACACTTCTAGTCCAAGAGAAAATAAAAACTCTTGTTAGATTAAGAGGAATCTTACCTATTAATAATAAAAAAAAATATCTAAGTATCTCCTTTGGAAGTTGTACTTTTTTTTGACCTGATCACCAAATATACTTTGACAATCATAACCCACTTCATCAATGAGCATTAACTAGATGCATGAATATTTAAATCGAAGGCAAAACCACTCAATTAACAGATTATTACTGTAGTATTTTTAGTTTGGTCTGAGTCTGTTTATCATGAAAGGGAGAACTAGGAATCCCCTTGCATTGATTCATCCAGCACAGAAATCTGTTCAATGAAATAGTAGTAGCAGCATGGTGTGTAAGGGTATCTCTGCTCAGAGCGAGATGAAGAACATTACTTGGCTCATTCAGATTATGAACACAAAAAGTATTAAGTAGATAGATAACATTGTGGAAGAATGCCAAGACAGAGAAAGAGGGAGATGCAATAAAGAACACATCAGCAGCTCATCTGACCTTGCAGTCTCTTAACATTAACTACAGCCTTTGTGTGAATATGCTATTCAATAACCCTGGGTTTTGTTGAGGACCATAATACCTACAAGATTAACTCCTTTCACAGCACAGCATTTTAGCGGTTGTGCTTTCAATCACAGGTAGGCGATGCAGAAATAATCAGGAGAAAGTAGTGGTTATTCAGTTTTTAGAATCCAGATCAGTTTTTAGGCACACTCACTCCAGCTTCAAAGGCCACGCTTACTCCTACTGGAGTCAATGGAAGTTATTTCAGAGACACTAACAAAATTAGCATTTTTTTTTTTTTTAAACCCTTATCATCGCCTGTTCTCCCTCCGAAGTGGCTTTAAAGCAAAAGAGACACTCACTGGCACTCAGAATTGTGCACAGTTCTACAGTGTTCATTCCAAAATGTGTGCTTTGGTTGACAAGGAAAGTCATGGAAATGTCTATTCTGTGTCAGTTATTCAAATCTAGTCTTTCACAGCAATTTCTAGAAATTAATGTTTAAAAGAAAATACTCCTCCAAACCAGAGACAGAACATTGTTAAAAGTACAAATGGATAATGGTATAATAAGATATCTGGGCTCAAATAAAACCCAGACCAATAGATTAATACAAGATGTAATGTCGAGTAGTGCTAAGCTGCATTGATTTCCAATTTTTGCTCAGAGTACACACTGTCCTTACTTTATACACAGGTACATTAAATAGAAAATAGGATAATGGACCCAAGCACTCAAAATATCAACCAAGTATCACATAAAAAAGACAGATTAGACTAACTGAAATATCTTGTGTATTTGAAATGAAGCTACCAATGTTATATGTATATATTCACCTATGCTGTACAGATCAACTGAATCACTTCATCTATCAAAATACACTAAGACAACATTTTATGAAATTTATTTGTCTAAGTTATTTTCTCTCAAAACACCATTTATCTTGTGTAATTCTTTTTTTCCTTGTCCCACATTTGTCTGAAATACTTAGATATCAACGCAGTCTGACTCCATTCCAAGAGTCATCCCTGTCCGCAATTTTTGACACAGCAGAACGGGATTCTTTAATTGATCCTAAGGAAAGCAGAGCTCAGTTCACACAGGCAAAGCACATAGCTTAAACTGGAGAAATCAGACCCTGCACTGGTACTGGGAAACGACTAAATTCTGTAGGTTTTGTTCAGACAAATCTTTTGCCAGACTGAACCACAGAACTTGACCAACTGTCAGGAAAGGAATAAAATTACAAACATAGTGAGATTGAATATTCAAAAAAATCTATTTTTCAACAACATCCCACATTTCACTCTAAAATGAGGAACGCTGTCTTCTATTGGAAGACTCGCCCAACTCTACAAGTTTTTACTCACTGAAGTATTGGCCTAATACCCAGTAATGATTAATATTATTTTGTGAATAATATAATTGCTTACGGGTAGTAAATCTTCCACCTGAGAATTACTTCCAGTAACTGTGAATCTGTGTTCTACAGTCTACTAGTTACATCAGTCAGAAAATAGGAGAACAAGTGGTTTAGTTCAATCCAAACAAAAGTAGTCAACTCTTCCTAAATCTATAGTATTTCCCAGCCACATTTCAATGAAGTATACAGGTATTTAAAGAAGTTACAACTCTGGTCCACTGGACTGATTATTTCATTGTTATAACACTTTTTGAGAAAATCCTCTGAGAAAATATTTTTGGGGAGTTGTTACTCAGAGAGTTCAAGATTTCTTTATGTTATCAATTGTATTACTTACATTTTGATTTTCGAAGTATATACAAAAAAACAAGGGACAAATACTACTTTAATTACATTTAACTTCTAAGTATTCTTTTGATTAGTGAACAATGAAGAACAAACTCCTACATAGATTTTATGATTCAGGGTTTAGCATGAATTGCCTGCTGGTTTAGAACATAACTTCACCGACTTTCCCAATTCCTAGTAAAGGGATTTATTCAGGAGGTAATTAAGTAATTTTTCTTTAATTGTTATATCAAAATAGTAAAACACAAGAACTAAGTAGCAGCTTATTTGCATACTAAAAGCTGGAGGCTGGTCTGTTGAAAAGTTTGTTAAATCTCCCAGTGCTTTCAGCAAAGCCTAAACTGCAGCTTGAGAAATGTCTGAATCTATTTAGCACTTCAAGAGGAAAGCATAAGGAGCAAAGAAACCAAGAAAAATGTTTGGATTTTAACTTCCAGTATTTGGGTTTGCAAATAACTTATTCCAGAGACAAACTAGAGCTCTAGATTGCAAATATTCCTAAAGCATTCAATTGCTGAGTTTTGTTTAGACTTCTGAGATTAAAAGCCAAGCTGAAATTTAAACTTGCAAAAAATTGAACGCAACCAAAAAATTTCAAATTGCTTGAAAATCTTATTCCCTAAGGAATAAAATATATATCTTTAGAGAGATATACTAATTCTATCTGCATTTAAAAAAAAAACCAACATACAAAGAAAACACAACGCCCCCAAAACAACTTTTAATGAAGAAAATTCCTCAGAGTGAATGAAAGTTTCAGCAATTAGACTTCAATACACATGGAGGCCTAACACAACGTAATCTCAGCCAATAATCTGCAGAGTAGGATGCAGCAGGTAGTCTTCATCTGCGTGTTTAGGCAAATGCTACAGAAGGTATTTTAGTAACAACTACTGCTAGTGTCTACAGTTTCTAAGAGGTTTAAGAAGCACCAAAACAATTCTTTCCTCTTGCTCCAGAGTGGGGAGATGATCTTAAATACTAAGGTTTCTTCAGGCATAATTAAAGCTTCTCCAGGGAGTACTGAAAATCCATAAATTCAGACATTCAGGACAGGAATAAATACAATACTTCCTTAAGATTGACTGAGAAAAAATGCTGTTGAAAAACTGAGGAACTGGGATAAAAAAAATATAATTGAAGTATGAAAGCAACAACATTTAAGCAATTACCAGCAAGTGACATACACACACACTCCTGACAGTATATTTGCATATTTCTATCACAGCACAAAGATATCTACTTGTTACACTTTTTTCCTCAGCTTCATAGCTATTTCTATCATTATTTGACCCAACTAGCTTCATTTAATCTGATCTTCACCTGATTTCAGACTTCATTCTTGGTATTTTTCTTATTTCAAATTTAGAATTGGCCAAAAAAAGAGAAATAGTACCTCTCTAGAGACTCACTGGGTTAATCAGTCAGGACCTGACAGAATACAAAAACAATTCTCAAATTACAAGACATTAACTTTATTGTAAAGTGAGGATACTTCTACCAGCCTTAAATCTGTTGAAAGAGATGAAGCCCACTAATGCTACAGCTTGGGGAATGCAGCGCTTCCAAAGCAAGTCTTCATTTAAGGCTAGAGAACCGTGTGCCGGAACCTGACAGTCTCCAGAGGCTCAAGCTCTCTGTTTAACAGAGATGAACAGTTATCTACTACACAAATGGGAAAGGAATCCACTGTACATAAAAATATTTTAGTGATGTAAGAACCAGAAATCAGTTACTTGCACCTGGAATTTTTCCCACTTCGAGGTCTTAACACATTTTACCCATGAAATCAGATCATTAAGCAACTCAGTGGGAACCATTTCAACAAATCTGCCCATAAAATATTGAAACATGAATTACAATTCAGGTACAGTATTTAGAAATGGAATATTTTAATAAGTCAGTTATACTAACATTCAAGAATAAAAATGATATTCTCATAAATTCAAAATCCCACTTATAACTTATCTTTCTTTCAAAGAGTCTGACTACCATTTTCAGCTGTTTTTAAAATATCAGTTAATGGTTATGACAGTTCTAAGGGGCAGATAAAAATATGGATTTAAAAAAAAATATAGAATGACAGTTTATGACTCCATATAATTAATTTAGGACACTTATGAAAAATTTCCTGGTCCACATCATCGAACAACAACATAAATAATTATCTGAAGGATATAAATTGAGCATCAAGCAGAATAATGCCTTTTGTGTCTTCTGCACAAGACCTTCAAAAAGAAGGTCAGAAGACCTGTAATAGATGATAATAATTCCAAGTAATTTCTAAGCAAGACCTAAAAGGTTTTTTGTCAATTTTTTTTCAGTCAGCTCTGTGTTAAAGCATATTATGCCTGTATTGTAGATGAGATGCTTATCAGCTTTAACCCCAAAATCAATCTTATTCTTATTATGTTCCTAGATTTTGAATTTTTTTCCAGTATTAATGGAAAATTCCAAATTATCATGACAGGACTTTTGTCCTGTGGTTAGCATCTTGTAGCAATGGGCTATAGAACCAAATTCTACAACTGTAAAATGGTTTAAAGAAAAACATTCTTAAAAAATTTTTCAACAAGAGTCAACTTGTGTTTGTGCATACACAAAAGGATAAAGCTTTCCACAGAAGAAAGCCCATTCTCACAGATTGCACAATTCCGCTTTATTGATTAACCACGACAGGCTTGCAGTGGATAGCGCTTAGCCAAATCTGTTCCCTTATTGCTGAAGCCAAGGAGAACCTCCTCTGCACAAGGCCAGTTCCCCAAAGGTACCTAACACCTATTTCCAGTATATTCATTAGGTGCATAAATACCTTTGGGGAGTTGAAACCTCAGGGTTATACCTGTCACCCTACCTAACACCTTATTTATGTAAAATACTACAGCAGTTTCCTATCCCTCAAGCAATGTCACTAACCAGTGTCACTAACCAACATCAACACGTGGCTACTGAAAAGTGCTCACTGTCAACTGAATTGTCAGGGAGCGGATAAGATCAGCTTTTAAATCTGTATCAAATCAAAAGAGGGTAACAAAAAACAAACAAAAAAAGAAGATATATTAAATAATAGGAACCCATGACCAAAGCTATTATCGTTATTCGTTTAGCTAATAAACCAGGGAGGTCTGGTAATTACATTCCCATGGTTAGAACACACAGATCGCACAGTAATTTCTAGGTCTGACTCGGACTGGTAATGATGTGTTTTAGTCAGTAGATGGTGCTGCTTCTTTCTAGCCCTCTCCATCAATATAGACGTATATGACTAGGGACACAGTCCCACATTCTCGTACATTTGGGAAAAGACAGTGTCTGTATTACTTGTGTCTTCCTACTTGGCCAAATAAGCAACAAAAAGACAAACTGCCTTTCTATCTCAGCACAGCCAATATAAACCTCTTTTTAAAGCTTATGTATTGGGAGAGAGACACTTATACTCTGATTTTCTAATTCTGGAAATGTAACATTTAAATACCTAATAGATGTCATGTTGTTTCCTATCCCCAAGCTACTTTGCATATATAAAAAATAATTAACTAATTGCAAACACAGAAGAGTTTGACACGCGTGGTTTGCAGCCCTCAAAATCTCACACTAGTACTTGGATTTCATCAATTTATCATTCAGGTAGAAATGAATGAGAAAATGCTGCACAATATTACTTTCTCCCTGAAAAAGGAGTAAGCATGGGTAAGAACATGCTGAAGGCACTATCTGTTGCATGACTGCTAAACCAGAGGCCCCAACCTGCTGCTAACACCAGCCCAATCCAATGCAGGTCAGCAGCTTCCTTCCTCCTCCTTCCTATTCCACCCACTTTCAAAACAGCCTGTCATTTTCTACCCCCAACACTGCTTCTGTTGCTCTGTGCCCCTAAGAAATTCCTGCTTTTCAGCTCAAAAGACACTTAGACTTCAGAGATCACTTCAGGTAGTGTGAGCAAGATTAACAAAAACATTCAATTATATAAATGTGTGTATAAGGATGTACAACAATTAAAACCATATCAGAATGCAGTAGTAGTCAGCTTAGTCAATTTATACAATTTTATGAATTCTAGCAAACCTGAGTATATCCTTGTGTACTAGCTCATCCATGCTACTCTCTTAGCTTGACTGTTGTCAGAAGACTTCAATTACTAAAGAAGTATGAATGACCTTGATAAATCTTGGCATACTCTTAATTCTTTTGATACATTACTACATTTCTGATCTGCAGACATAACAGATCACAGCAATGATCTGGTGTGAAAAATCCTGCGAGTGTTACTTTTAAGTGTTAGGACTGGTCTGCTGGCCTCAAGCCATGGAGGAAGAAATACAAGGTGTACCAGACAGTTTCATGTCCCTTATGGCTCTTTGATTCATTGGTGAATTTAGTCCAGGTGTTCTAGACATATAAATAGCATACAGTACTTCACATCATTACTTCTAATTTTCTATACAAAAGGCCTTGGATCTTGACAAGAATAAGACCCAAGAGATTTCTTGGTCTTTCGGACTGAAAGAAGAAAAGAATCTTAAGATAAGCCTCTCGCTTTGTTTTGATCCTGACAGTTATAACTGAAATCTGGAAATAGAAGTGTACCAAAAAAATAAAAAGCAATTAAAAACATTCTAAATGGTCTAGAAGTTCTAAAATTAGTTTATTCCAAATAGATACTTAGAAAATTAGTGATTTGATTCTCATTTTGTCCATGTGTTCATCCAGGTAATTCACTCTGAGCAATATATGCTTTCTGTGACACAGTAGAGATTATTTGGTTTTTTTAACCAGCTTTAAAAGAGCAAAGCTTTACTCACACAGTCTTATTACATTAATGATGATAATAAAAACAACCCCAATTATAGTCACTTGGTCATAAAAAAAATTATGGTTGACCAGTATAGCTTTAGCTTGCAGTAAAATGTAATCATACGAATGATGCTCATGCCCCTCATTTGTTTTATTTCACATATTCCATAAGAAGGAAGCATTAACTCTAGACAGTTTGTTAAACAGCTCTTATGGAAATTCCCACATAATAGTCTGTTATATAAGCACAAAGGCCAAAAAGTTATGCAGCCTAGAAAAGAACGTTGCAAAAGAAAGATTATAGAATTGCAGAATTTTATTCTAAGAACATCCTATCCTGGAATAATTTTATAACCAGTATGCATATGATGCCCTGAATTCTTGTATTTTTCTTAAACTGAATTTTCCAATCTAGCTAATCTTTGTACAAAAAGATTAATCAGCAAAGATTGAAAATAAACAAAACCTCAAACAACAGAATGATAAAGAAAACATCCCTACATTAAATCCTACCACAAATAGGACATAAGTAGTCATGTTAGTACTCAATATCACTTCTGAATTTTATGGGAAAACAAAACCACTGTATTGTTTAAAAAGGATAAATATGTCTCCACACATGTATTCCACATATATGTGGAAAAGCTGCATACTTGTCAACTGCAAAGATAATTTGATACTAGAAAATAATCTTTACAAAACTTTCTGAAAATCAGATTCTCTATAATCAACTCATTTTTTACATGTATTCTACCATAACATTCCATCTACATATATTCTACAGCACATATACCTTTTATTATGCTGAATTATTCCATATAAATTAATACAGGCTTCAACATTATTTTTCCCCCCCCTCAACAATTTCATCATCAAGCTCTGAACTGCATAAAATAGAATCTCATTCTTTTAATGGACTGCAATTTACTTTTTGTCAAAAGATTCCATCTAGTTTTTACTCCACACAAACCAGTATGTCTATTTATGAAATCTTCAGTTCTAACAGAGAAAGCCTTTACAATAATATAGCAGTAAGTCACTATCTTCTTCACCTCACTAGACTACACAAAATATTGTAACTCTAAGTAGTAGGTTTGATAAGCTTGGCAAAATTTTAAAACAAACAAAAAAACCCACAGCAAATCCAAATTTTTTTCCAACTGTCTATAATTATTACAGAACATACTACACCAGAGGCACTGTTTATGTCATCATTTCTGTTCTGCAGATTAACATTCAGGAGGAAAAAGATTAATAACAAAGCAGAAAGTTACAGGGGAAGGAAAAAAAAACTCAAAAAAACAGAAGAAGGAAAGCTTACTTTGAAGTAATCAACCACATTGTTTACAAAAATTCAAAAGACAAAAAGTATCTGGAAGCTTGAGTTTAAAAGTTTCCAAGACTTAAATTTCCTAAGAAACTAGAGAAGCCTTAGAAATCTTGGAAACCATAGAAACGTTCAAAAGAGGTCTCCCAGCCTAACAGTTACACAATAGGAAAAACAAAGTTTCTTAAAACATTTTGACTCACATAAAATATTTTGTGTTTGGTAAATTCATACCACAGACCTGATGCTGCATCCTGCATACCAGTCTTGAATTAGAAGAAAATTTTCTAGTCACTACTGGGGCACTTCTACATTAAGAAAACCCCAAAGAACTCCTAAGTTTTTTCATCACAGTGAGTAACAGAAACATTCTTGTAACCTTCAAATTTTAATGCATTTTTTTTTCTCTTCTTTCTCACAATCTTTAATATAATTGTTTTTCCAAAGTGTCAGAATCTGATTAATTCATTATTTGTTTTTTAAGATCTTTCAACCAACAACAATCTACCTCTACTTCCAAAACAGCAGAACTCTCATAGATCTCCTGCAAATCTCTAAGAGAAAAATAATAAAAATTATAATAGAAATATAAATAAAATCTGGGGGGAAATGAAATATTAAGAAATGCTTACTGCACATGTCCCATGTTTCTCTCCTTCCTGTAGGGAGGCAAAAGCTATTATGAAACAGTGGGAAATAAAGAAACATGAAGCATTTGCACTTCCCTGTGCCACCTGAGGGTCCCAAGCTACCAGGACTGCACAGGGCAATTCCATGTAACCGAAGTACATTTAGGAGACGGCACTGGACATCCTAGTGACCAAGGCTAAAATTTAACAGCTTCTGCTACTCTCAGAAAAGAACTAATGAGTCACATGAAGAATCACTTTTAAGAAGCGTATGGGAGAGAAGGAGGAGACAGCTGTCTTGCGTGCCTTATCTCTATAGAAACATGCCTGGAAATAAGCACTCAGAGGAGATTGCCTTGATCAGCAAAATTTTTACTTTTCTACAGTCCCAGTGATGAATAAATATTGTTGCTTTAGAAAAGCTACACCTTAGCTATAAATCACACTTAACTGACTCGAGGGGAAAAAAAAAGGAAGTTAGGTCTCTCCTTAGAGCTGAGTTAGTTTTAAGAACAAGAGCTAGGGAGAGAAACAGGTTTGCTGCCACTTCCCATTTTCAGAGGAACTTTCATGTACAGGTAACACCAACATTTAGCTAAAAGTATTTCTGGAAAACTTTACAAAAGCCAGATGGTCCCTCACATAGGATATATAGTTTAATCTTTGTATTTCAGCAACCTTGACAGTAAATTAGGTGTAGAGAATGCCATGAGAGAAAGAAGATAAAGAAAATTTTATTGCTTTCACCACATCCTTCAATAGGGCAACTTCATTATTCCAATCTCTTGCTTCTGAATCTGATCCTGTTTAGATTTAAACGAAGATACATTCACTTTAGAACAAAGTTGTGTGTCCATGTATCCCCTCAGCCAGAAAACACAGAGAAAGCCTTAATGTTTGTATGTATTGACTATGAGGGGAAACAAGTTCTCCAGGGGATACTTTCAAATATTTCAAATAATTCAGAGAGAAAAAAAAGACTGTTTACATACAGCACACTGAGAAAAGGCTTTGGGTGGATGGACCATCCAAAACCAACCACAGAATCCAAAACTCAAACTCTTACTATGCACATAGTGATTATTTAACATTTAAGATTCTTGTGGGGTCTGTTTTATCAAGGGCTCCATCCAACAAGATATGTATAGCAACAACTATAAAGTAACTGAAGAATAGTTTCCTGTAATCATACACACAATATATGTGGGAAGATCAGTTTTAAAGGAAAAATCTCTAAGATATCCAAGTAGTAAATGCAGGGAAAACTTTACTATTGTGAAAAGTCATTACAGGAAGATTACAGGGTCAAGTTCAAACACAAAATGTAGTTCAAAACATTGCAAATAAAGAAGCAGCTAATGATTCTATTAATGTTAAAGGAAGAGATGCTATTCATTTAGGATTTTTAAGAAGATTTTTATTCAGAAGGAAATTTACAGCTCATATAGGAAAGAAATCACTTTCTTCTTTTACTGTGAGCAAGACAGAATCTGGGAGAAAGAACTCCACAGATAATGGGAGGAAAAAAACCAAATCACAGTAATTTACAGCCTGCTCTAGATTTACATTTTCATGCCTCTTTTCGCTTGAATTAAGTAAAAAAAATTTAACGAAGATCAAGATGTAAAGCCACAAGATCTCAAAGGCTCAAGATGCAGCAAAAAAGTTGACTGGGTGTATTGCAGAGCATTTCTTGTATATTTTATTACATGCCTTTAGCAGTATAATCATTCTTAATTCATAACTAAGAACAGAAGCAGGAAGAGAAAAGAGTACCTAGAAAAGCCAAGACCAGGATTATAAACCATGGGAGATGGTGGTTTTTCAGAACAGACCTCCATGCTGTGCTGGAAGAGCTCAGCATCTTCATGTACGAGATTCAAAGTCCAGCATAAACCTTTTGCTGTGAGGATTTTGCTGCCACTTTCTGAATGTTTTCAGCAGCAGCATCTTCCTCAGTTCAACTGACATCAATCAGTCAAGACTAAATGGTGGGAAAAAAATGGGGTAGCAGTTGTGCAGAAGACAAGGGGCTGCACTCTCACTCTTTAAGTGAATGGTCTGTTCTGAAAAGCCCTCTCACACCTATTTGATGACCTTGGTGATCCCTCCAGTTCTGTGCCAAACAGCATCGATTTCTAATGCAAAAAAGCTTTCATTTCTGTAGCCTGAATAAATCTTATGTAACAATCAAATAATTTCCAAGGCAGAAATAAACTAGTGTCTCCCTGGCTATCTCTAGGTATTTCCTGTCACTGAGCGGAATTTTTTCCCCTCCTCCTCCCCTATGGCTTTCCACATGCTGCACAAAAAAAGCCTGCTGATTTTTGGATGCTTTTCAATGTGCACAGAGCCAGAAATTGGACAATATACTGCCAAATACTGTAGGTGTCTTCCGTTACAGCATCTAGTCTTACATCACTCTGGATATTCTTAAAGAAACATACCCAATGATCCAGACCCATTTATATGGGAACTTTTCCCTGGGGAGGTAAAATCTACCCAGAGATGATAATGTTTGGCGTTGCTACCTTCTGACAGGCCTAAGGATTTGGGGGAAATAATCTAAGACCTCCCGCTAATTCCACAGGTCTCACCTGCAAGCATTAATCACTTTATCCACGGACAACACTGTGCCAGTTCTTCAGCCAGGTGAAACACCCTTTTTCACAAAGCAGTAAGGTCACAAGAATCTTTATTACATGCCAGCTCTACTAGCAATTATTCTCTGGAGGATATTTGCTAGCAAATGTAATATATAACATTATTAATACAATTTTGGCAATTATGCAAAGGATTTCATACTGCAAAGAGGGGACTGAAAAACCCAGACAAAGAAGGAGGAAGAACTGTACAGATACTAGGAGAGAATTATTTGCTATGGTTATGGTGGATGTAAGTGAAATTCTTTACTATAAAACACAAATTTTGTTGCCTTTCTGAACATGAAAACACAAATTCTGCATGCCCCTGGTAATGTTACCAATCTATAACTATTCTATAGCTAATGGTCTGTTTCAATAGCTTGTTATACTACCTGGCCAGACAGCAAATTGTTCTCACAGGATATTTGTTAAGGGGATATGTGATCAGAAAACACGCTGAACTTCAGAAATTGTTGAACAAGCTTTCCACCCCTTCCCTCTGCCTCACACAACGATACATGTAGAAAATATCAAATAACCAATTATAGAAGGGATCTCAGAGCAATCACTGCATATTTATCAGTTTTTACTTAAATAACCAACACAAATGAAAAAAACTCAGATATGTTCTCACAGTTCTGCATATTTAGTCAAATATTTTTACATAAACAGCCTGATTTTGCTCTTTAAGGTTCAGCTTCTGATAAGCTTAACCTGTCTCATACCTTCCAGGAGCCTGTAGAAAAACATCTTTCAATTTCCAGATTTTGGAGACACCAGGATCAGTTCTACTGCAGTCAGCCTAACTTGAGGAGCACTGGAATCAGGAAGTTTGTCAGACAGAATAAATCCCAGCACTTACCACTTCTGCACAGAAACCCACTTTCTCGGGGAGTGGGGAGAGCCAGCTCAGCTCAGTGTTGCAAAGACTGTGGGCCCCCTCACAGCTGAGCTTTAATGGGCTCGTGGGCCCCCTCACAGCTGAGCTTTAATGGGCTCGTGGGCCCCCTCACAGCTGAGCTTTAATGGGCTCGTGGGCCCTTGGGGGTGGGGAGGACCCAGTAAGGCTCACCAGGGCCATTAAGGCTTATTAGTGCCACCTGGCCTCTTCCCAGCCAGGTGTGTCCTCTCATGCTTCACAACCCAGGGTTTGCTCAGGAGGAGGTGTTGCAGGGAATATTCCAGAAAACATAGAAGCACCAAACTGGACATGGGACATGGCTCAGGCTGCCCATGAGGGTCCTGGAGAGGACAGAGGATGTTCAGGGCACCCTGAAGAACCTCCAGAGGCTGGGGGAGAAGGCTCCCAGCTGCACCTAATGATCCCAGGGAGGCACACAGCACTGGGAGAGGAGAGCACAGGGTGTCAGGTCCTCAGGAGGGGTCACAGGGGACATTCTGTGGCCTCAGGACACCATTTTTGTCAGCAAAGTGGCATGAATTCCCTTAAGATTAAGATGTTAATTTAAAACTTCATCATGCAGCTTTGTTTCCTGCTTTCAGATATACTTTCAGATAAACCTTTCCAGGTTTCAGATATAATGGAACACTTGAGCTTGGCTTATTTTTTATTTTTTATTTTTTATTTTTTATTTTTTATTTTTTATTTTTTATTTTTTATTTTTTTTTAAACATTTCTTTCCATGTTACATTTCAGGGATGCTTACTCATAACAGTGACCTTTTCCTCTGGCAACTTGATTTTTTTCATGTAAATTTTAGGGCAGAAACATTTTTTTTATCCAATCATTTTACAAATAGATTGTCTCTAACAAAGTGAATGAATTTGAAGGAATATTTAGTCTTACAAATCACCAAATGAATCTGCCTGATGAAGACCAGAGCATTAAAATGTCACACCCCTTTGGAAAGGGTTACAATATAAAATTAATTTTTTGCTGACCTGTTGCTTTTAATTTTATTTGCAACTATGGACTATTCAGAGTGACATCGGCATGGCAGCAGTTGCTGTATATTGGATACACACTTCTAAAACACAGAAAAAGATCAAGAATGCTTTGATTGTAGATTTTATAAAAATCAGGCTTTGTTACTGAGAAATGAAGTAAAATGTGGAAAACCCCAAACTGTACATCTCACTTGAACAAAACTTATATGTTAATAAGAGGAATGATAGTCTTTTATAAAAGCATTCAAGTACAAATAGATGTTGCATGGCTTTGTTTTTCAGACACATTAAAACACAGTATGTTCATTAAAAAAATCTGTTCTTACTATAACACATTATAATAACTGTTAAGGAAAACATTTTATATATTTTTTAATTATTAGCAGATGCAGTGTGCTTAGAAATATTTCTTTGAACATATGATTTCTGCAAAGGTGACTAATTAATTATCTTGACTAGTTTCATTCTTTAACCAAGGCAGCACAAGCACCAACAGCAGCAGATTTGTGGCGACTCAGCTCCACTTTATATTGTACAACCACATGCAAAATTTACAGAATTCGGCCTGAACAGAAATCTGAATGCTTTAACTTCCTTTAAAAGCTTCCTTTAAAGTGGACTAAAAATACATCCACATTTTGCTCTCTGAACATTTGTTTTAATTTTTACTGTCACTTAACTTCTGCCTTTTGATCTCCTATTAGATGGGGATATTCTGGGCTTATAAACAAATGGCAATGATCCAGAATCACTAATCCTCACAGCCATCCATCCAAATGGAATCACCACACAGAAAGTACGTTTGTTTCTGTCCAGGACCATCGGGAACCAATGTTCCGAATTTGGACTGCAGGCTGGCGATACAAGCTGCAAATCATACACAGTGGATCTGAAGCCAAGCAAGGTGGTCACCTAACATGTATAACTGGGTCTTCCCTTCTTTGAGAGGCTGGTGTTTTTAAAAGAGCTGGGAGCCTGAAGGGAACACTGGGAAGGTAAAGAATGAGAGAAGGGAATAGTCCTACAAATGGAATGGCCAAAACACAAAGGCTCCTCCAAATGACAGGACAGTAAAGGGATGGTTTTTCATGTACGTGTTGATTGTTCTTCACTGTCTTTTCTGTGCATCTATGCTTTGACAACAATTAAAATGTGACTGCCTTATAAAATGTTTTGTAAAGTCTGTGTGCCCTGAATTTCAGGGTCTGCAAGATAGTGATGATCTAGAGGGTCCAGATCTTCTTTCAGGAAGGAAGACTGGAAGACATACACCTTAACATTACACCTCAGAGCACACAGTCTGAGATATAGTTGATTTCTGTCTACAATGAATTGGCCTCAGTAGTAAGTAACATCCAAAGGCTGGGCAAAATTCTACAGCTGAAGGAATAAATGTCCACAAGGTTTCTAACACAGACTATGACAAACTACAGAACAGATTCAATCCTTGTGGACAATCAGCCATATCTCAGCTTAAATGACAAACCCCCACATATAGTTGTCCCAGATAAGGGAAAGAAAATTGATTTATTTTCCTTCTTGGGCATCACAAAAACAGCTGTTCAATGAGTTCTGGTCAGCTATATTCCTGCAAGCCCAGCAGCATAATTTCTCTTGCAGAACTTCTCTTGTTTCCATGAAAATGGACAAAAAAAGAACAAAAACCATGCAGCTGTTACAATCTAGCCTGAGTTTTCAGATATGGGATTTATCAAGTAATGTTTTCAGCAGTAAATATACTTGACATTTAGTTGCTGAAGTAAGGTAAATAGAGGACCCAATAGGGTCATTTTTATGGAGTAGAACTACACTTCAGAGTATATATCAAAAGTGAAATTAATTTGACTAAGCAGAAAAGAATCATGTGAAACTGACAAGGGATATGAAAAAAGGTTGATACAAAAGATTCCTTTACTAGGTATCCCTGAGGAGAAGAAACTGTTAGATCATCAAAGAGCATTATCATTCTACCTAGAGACTCTTTGTGTAAGACATTAAATCTATGCTGCAAAGACTTCACTGTCCATTAGAATAATTTTGACGTTCTTACATTGTTTCTCCTGTGATATTACACCTTTCATACTTGCTCATTAAGCCCCAATACTTGTTTATCAAAAACATGTCAAGCCAATGACAAAACTGGAGTTCAAATTTAGACAATGCACACGATCAAGGAAAAAAACCTCATCGAATTCTCTCTCCTGGTGTGAACTCATTACTGTGTATTTACATAATGTTGTTTTGAAAGGCAGTGAAATGACACTCTGTTATTGAACCTCAATGGTTTTCCTACATAAAATCCAGCAATTACTCTCACCAGGTAAATCAAGTAATAAGTGAAACAAACCAGCCCAATGAGTATGACAACACTTTCAATATCTTCATTAATGTCTCTGGAGCGTGCCTTCAATTTTTTTTTTAATTCTTTTTGTAGAAATTTCTTTTGGTAGCAAAAGTCTCTCATTCATATCCAAAGACTTCTATTTTTTAATATGCAAATAAATGTGGTTTTGTGCAATTTCACAGCTGTTAAGCTTAAAGTTATTCAGAGCCTCATGACACAGTTCATCACCCCTCTAGAACCTATAGCATCAAGTGCAGATTTAAAGTTTACTTTCTTTGATGTGGCTAATGACTCCCTAGTAAATGAGCAGAATTCATTATGTGGTTTTATTCTACAGAGCAACACCTTCTGAAAGAGAAAATTTCCATTCCAGACATTTGAACACAACTTGCAATCAAGTACTTAGCACTTTACACAAAACACAGTGAAATATAAAATCTGTTCTGGAGAAGTTCCTCATTATGCTTCTGGTAAAGGTGTGGCAGCCATTCATTTTGAATTAATAGCGAATGCAAGTCAAATTCAGTATATGCTTCACACACATAAGCCATATAACGGTCATGGAAATAACAGGACCTAAATCTCTGATGAAATTTCAGAAGCAAGGAATCCCAAATACTTCACTCAACATAAGCCACAGTTCAATTCACTCTATAGTCCACACGCACCTTGTGTTAATGTGGAAAAGGAATTTTATTTCCCTTTCATTCACCTTCTCATTGTAGAAATAAGGATATAAGTATGTATAGTGAAGTAATAACATTGGCTGGGGTTATAAAAACAAATTATTAACCCAGTGTCAGATTCAGATTTAAAAAAAAAAAAAAGAGACAAATTAAAAAGAAAGAGACAGGAGCAGGCTTTAACATGTAACTTACATCCTCAAATGCCACCTCCTTAAGGACAATATGCATGCTTATGGTAAGCATATATTTCTGTGATTTACTGATGTATGCACTACTCTGCTCTTTGAGATATTTTAATCATTCCAAATTGAAACTAAAATCTCTACTTATACATGTGCATACATTACCTAGCCTTAAATGCTTTAGGAGAATGAATTAAAAGCACTTGGATTTCATTTTCTTGTTTGGAATTTGTTTCAACATTTGGAAGCATTCAGCAGCGCTTCTGGAAAATCCTTCTGATGGGGAAAACTGTCAGATTTCTCAGACTTTATTTTTCTACTGAATGGATTACTAACATCATAGCTCATGTGATATGCAAATATAATTAGGAAGTTGGCATATGGCAAGATATGTTAATACTCTCAAAAAATACCGCTTCATACCCCATGCAATATGTGCCCTTTTACCCAGCTGAATCCAGCTACTTAACCATCAAATGTCTTTTCCCCACAATAACTGCTGCTTTTGTTAGGCTGCAAAGCATCTTTGTCCCCATTCCTGCCATCAGGTTGACTTCCATCTTTAGAAGCCCAAAGAAATCACAACTGCTCTGCTATATATGAACTTTGAGGAGAAACTGCTAACACGTAAACATTCACAAGCAAGCCATGCAGTAAGCTACCAGCATTAAATTCTATTCAATATAAGGTCTTACTACAGGAAAATAATTAATCTTGTATTCAGAATGATTACAGAGAACTTGAAATACTTTGTTGGGGAGCCAAGTTTTCAAAAGCCTTTGCAATCAGCTTTGTAACTAAAAAGAAAAGAGAGAGCTAGAAAAGGAATTCACACCTGTGCTTTCTAGATGATAGCTGTTCAAAATAACTGAATAAACAAAGCTGTACATGTCAGATCAGATCACCTACTTTAAGAACGATTTCTAAATTAAATCAGCCCCCATTATGAGGTTCATTAATTGTTATATGTTATTATCTCATTTAATTTATAATTTATTGTCATTTTCTCTTGCTGGATACCTGTGGGTCAGACTGTAGTTCTCCATACAAGCCAGTGTTATTTGCAGTTCCTTCTTCCTCTTCCTTTTCTCCTTGTTATGGTTTTTGAAGTTCTGTAGATCTCATTCTTTTTTCTTCCTGTGTATTGCTGTCAGCTACTACATACTCAGCTCTCTCCATCATCCTTACTCTCCATGGGAGTTTCCATGGGGGGGGCAGACTGCGGTGGCTCATAAAACTTGTACTTCAAGCTAGCAGGAAGCCAGGAGAGCCTGGTCAGAGCACCCTGAGCCCAGGTTTTCATACCCGGTATTCATCAAGGTTTGGCATCTCCACCTCTGCCAAATATCAACCATGTCATCATTCCATCAGACTCACCCTATTCTTACCGTACTGCTCTTCTGAATTAACTATGAATGACTTCAGCTCCTACTTCTACCAACTCCTAAGCTGTTTCAGTGTGACCTGTCTGCTCCTTCTCTCTCACTGTCACACATCCCAAAGTCACTTTCCACGACCTGCGCTCATCAGAGGTCGTCCACTGTATCTGTCAGCCACCTTTTGCCTTCTCCACTCCCCCGATGAGTTTATGTGTTATTCTGTAGTTCAAGTGCTCCTTTTTTTTTTCCTGCTCCCAGTATTTTATCTGTCAACCACTGAATGTCTCTCCCCCACAACATACTTCTCCCAATTTAAACTGACTCCCTCAGCCACAAGCTCTCTTCCAAAACTGCCATTTCAAATGCACCCTCCACTTGTCACCCTGCAAAGCATTTTGCATGTTTCTTCCAGACATGAACTGATTAAATGTATTAGTTGTTCCTTTCACTTACACTCAGCATCTGTCCCCTTTCTTCTCCCACATTTTTTCTTCCACCATATAACACACAGAAGGATTTCTCAACTGCTGTCTTTCTCTAATCCTTCCACTTGTCCAGTGATATTAGTCCAACTTATTTGGATTTCTCTTCCACTTGCTCTCAGTTTATCTGTCTTTAGGAATAAAGACTTTGTTCTGTCTGTACAGCACGTAACACACGTGCCCATGATTGGATACCATTACAGCTATCAAAGTAATATCTTAAAATTATTAGCTCTGTTTAGAAGATAAATCTATTTTATCTGAAACTGAAAAGAGATTATTTGATTACTGTCTAAATCTCCTGCAAAAATATTACAGAAAGCCAAGACAAACTAGGGTAGTTTGTTATATTAATTTCTTGGAAGTGCTTAATGTAATCTTTTGCAATTAGAAGTCCCACAGAATGCTACAGAGAAATAATTAATAAAAATCTCTCATTTTCTTTTAAATGACTATATTATATGAAGGAATGTCCTTCTGTGGTTTTTAAAGACTTTGTTCTTTTTAAAGTCTTGGTAAAAGAATCTGTCATGTTCTGTTTAAGCTGAAAACTGATCTATCTTTGTATCAATTTGTGAGCAACATGCATGGAAAATTACCATGTTAAAAAATGTGCCACCAATAGATACCTTAAAATCTACCTTAAAAACGCTTTCTATTTAAAAAGCAACCAAACAAGTACTCGATGCAAAAAACAGTGGAATGCCGGCTGAGCAATAATGACCCAGACCACTTAAAGATCATCAATAAGCTCAAGGTTGCTCTAGCAACTCATTTATGATAAGAACAGAGCTATCACTCAGCCAAAGACAGCCAAAACAGTTTTGTCTTCCAGACTCGCCCTAAGTCACCTTAGGAGTCTGCTCTGTCTTCTCTGAATCTCATTGCTATACAACTAGTAAACTCCAACATACATCATCTCAAATATTCCTCTCATTATTTTAAATTTATTTCAGAAACATCCAAGATACACAGGAGTATCTGGAAAAGTTTTGCAACTCATTAATTAAAAAGCTCTTCTTTTTTTTCCCCTTTCAAAATCTTGATTTACAGCATTCCATAATATAGAAAATAATTATTGTTTCAAAATAACCTGAGGTCATTTGATGTTTGTTCCTCCTTTTCTCCAGACTCTATCTGTTTAGGTATTAAAATGCTGCCAAACATGCACAGGGCATATCTGGCCCTAAGTGACCAGTGGGAATTGTAGATCTATTTTAATACCAGCACCTATTTTCCCCAATCCCCACCCCCTCCCCCAGGGTATAAGAAATGGTGGTAAAAAAAACCTTCTCCCAGAGAACACACTTGCTTTCTGAATACAAAAATTTGCTAAACTGCATTATCATTTAATGTGCTAAACTTCCTCTCCAACACCTCTGTATTAATTCTCACACCAGTTATTTATACACCTCAAACTAACCCTGGCCCAACACTCAATTAGCATCTCAGAATTGCACACCTCCCTCCCTCTTCTTCAGGCAGCACTTTTAGGATGTTCACTGCAGGCTACGGGGAACTGAAAGCAGCATTTTATTTCTGAGAAGAAAACCATTCCCAGGGCTCTTTTGAAGCACCTGGCACTGTATTACCCAACCAGAAGTCAAGAGCTGATGGACGTGCAGGTGCTCTTCTTTGCCTCAAGGCAAGGATCACTCACTGCTATTGCTTGCTCTTTGTCATGTATGTTGGTGTCTCTGCACAATGACAAATAACTATTTGTAAAGCTTTGCCTACCACTGTATCTCGGACACTTAAAATGACTATATGGATACAATTAATTTTAATGATTGGTTCTGTTCTCTCATACTTGCAACATATTATTCAGTAAATTAACTTTGCCTCTCTTCCCTTTCAAAAAATGCCATGAATAGCCTTTCACATCACAGAAGATGTAATTGATTATTTTTCTTTGACCACTGTATTTCCATGAGGTGCTGTTTTGCTCTTGCTGCACAGCCTATTAATTAACAGATAGTCCTAGGAGTGCAAAATATTCATATACGTAGGAGAAATAGGGATCTGTTTGTCCATAATGAGGTATTTGGACTGAGGTTTCATTTTTAATGTAACTGAGAATCAAAGATGCTTTAAGAAAAGTGACAAGTGACCCGAAGTGAAATGACATGGAGAATTCATAGAATCATAGAACAGTTTGGTTGGAAAAAACCATTACAATCATCTAGTCCAACCATAAACCTAGCATTGCCAAGTTCACCACTAAAGCATGTCCTCAGTCTTCTAAACTAAAGTATGTCCCCAATTCAGAGCCAAAGTTGAGCAAAAAACAACCCCCACCAAAGGAAAAAAACAAAAACAACCCAACAAACAAACCCCAGAATGGCCCTCACTGCCACCACCAGTCCAAGTCAGGACACTGTTCAATATTGAAGGAAGGAATAAGAAATGGAATCCCCTTCACAGATTCCAGCACTGCTGTAGCTCACGCATTGCAGAAAAGGCTAACGCGGGTTTTTCATTAAGGTGATACACGAAGTTGTGGCAGAAAGATGAACTGTCATCAAAACAACTATGATAATGATAAAAAATAAATACTTGCAACTGGGAATGTGGTTTCCAGGAACTGTTTATAATCTCCATCATCTAAAATAAAGTCAGTGGGAGGTAAAGGACTAAAAAAAGATGACTCCTAGAAAAGTTAAGTGAACAGCCAAGTGAATAAAAAAACCTTTACAGTAATACCAGGGAAGACAAAATACCAATCATCAAGTTTCATCTGTCAGGCCCTTGGTATCACAGGGAGGATGCATACGCTGAACAGAGAGAGCACAGAGACATTCTCAGAGTACAGGAC
The DNA here is from genome assembly GCF_000700745.2 of Antrostomus carolinensis. Lineage (NCBI taxonomy): Eukaryota > Metazoa > Chordata > Aves > Caprimulgiformes > Caprimulgidae > Antrostomus > Antrostomus carolinensis. The sequence continues at coordinate 31,942 of NW_010293797.1, forward strand.
AGAAATGAAAGTGTGTTGACAAGATGTTTCCAATCAAAACTGAAATATTGTTAAAAAATATCAGGATGGAGGCTTCTCCAGTCTTTACAGAGGAGACAGACGTTTGATCTGCAAGCCATATGGGTATTTTTAATAGCAATAAGCAGCAAGTTAGCATCTCACCTAGATATTTTCCTTCTCAGTGGAGACTCACAGTGTTGAACCACGCAGCTTTGTAAACTACAAAATCTATCCAAGGCGAACACTAAACACAACCTTTTAATTTCTTTTATCATAATTTGATACTTTAGACAAGAATATAACTTCTGTCACCCTCTTTCAGTTTCTCTTCAAAAATAAGTTAGCAATTTTTTTTCCACAGTTTAACATTATTTGAGAAAGTGTGTATGTCAATATATGTGAAATGAAAACAGCAGGCTGATGGGAATAATTTGGTAAAAGTATATATGAATAGAAGATGTGAAAGCACACTATTATGAATGTCTTGATCAATTAAGTTTTAGTACCGTGTATATTTTGAGCCTTGTAAGTCTGATCTCTACATCTTCCTTTCACTACAGAAGTCACAGTTGAGATTTGGAATATTATATATGCTTCATAATTAAAAAAACCTCAAACTATCAACTCTCAAAATTTGCCCTCAACTTAATAAGTAAAAGTAATCTAATTCCTCTGGCACCAAAAAAATTATTTGATGTACGAACAATGAAAACTATTAATATGTACATTTCTAGAGTTTCTAGAGTTATTGGAGCCTCTGTACATCACTGAATAAGCATACTATAATTATAAACTTTCCTTTCTTTATCTAGTCATGTTACTACTGTATGGCTAGATGCATTAATTTCATTATTAGGATGATATGACTTGATATTTTACAACATACATTATAGACACTGTTTCAGACATAATTTACTGTATAATAATGCAAACAGTGAATTATTCAAATTTAAACTCAAAATTTATACTCATTGTAGTGTACAATTTAATCACTGGGATAGCCTGAGACACAGGAAAATGAAAAATTCAAATGTGAAAAAAAAATTTCAAATATATTAGTTCATAGATATTCTTCCTGAGGTACTGGATTCAGCCAAAAGCTGGTAACATTCAACGTGTGCCAACCCTGAAACTGAATTTTTCTGTTACTCAAAGATGAGGTTCTATGTCTGCTGTCTCTTTCTTTAAAACAGAGGAAATAGATGAACTTTAACTTTTCAGAAAACTACTTGATTCCATTTGCAAAACTGAACTCAGGAGTGGTTCAGGTTTTGACTCCCTTTAATGAGCCATCACAGAACCTTGAAGGAGTTTGACTTCAAGTTGAGGCACTCTCTCCCTCTGATTCAGACCTACCATACAAAGGAAACCAAATCCTGTTCTTAGGCAATACTCAAAAATACAAAGGTAGCTAAGTCTTCACAGCTGGTGACAATTTTTATTTCACAGCAATGACAGATTCAAACACTTCGAAACCTAAAAGTATGCATTTATAAAAGATCAGCAAGACTTTAGTAATGTAGGTAAACCGACAATCAAATGGACATATTGCTGAAAAGCAGGGCCAAAGATGAACAGTGAAAGGCATTTTATTCACTCTTAACCATTTTCCACTTGTTTTGACCCACATGTAGCACGTCCAGAGTTTACTCAGGAGCACTTTACCTTTTGTAACAGCAATGATAGCCTGTGAGATGGCTGATGAACACTTCCATAATGATGAATGAGCATGGCTGTATGGTATATAACCACTTTTAAATGCATGGCATGAGCTATCCTGAGTACTAGAGAATAAATAAGAACAGTTAAATAGCAGTGAAACCTTACATTGGTCTGCAACAGAGAAATACGTAAGAGAAAAACATGAGAGATTGTTCTTAAGTTCCACAAGAACAAGAGGTTTCTCCCTACATATTTTATTAACCAAAGACAAAGGAAGCTGCAACACTGAGAAGTGTTTATGTCCATGTGACAAATCAGGGGGGTTTGGAGAGTGGGAATTGTTGTCACTGTAGAGGCAAGAGCATACAAAATCGTTGCATTTGCTGCTGCTGCCAAGTTCTACTTTTTCTGTGCTAAAAGCAAGGTCTGTGCATTTACTGTGTTACATGGAATTATCAACCATGTACAAACTCATTTTATAAACTTTAACATATTAACATCTTCTCAATATCTCTTTTACACAAAGGGCCCAGGTACAAAGACCATGTCCTAACTGGAATCCAAATCCAGTTTTACCAACCCAGGTCCTTCTTACCAACGACAAAGCAGCCATCACAGGTTACATAAAATTGGTGTGCAAAAATAAGGACTGGGAAATGCAGAAGAAGGAGTTTAGATGACATGGCAATCAGAACATCCAACCTACTCCCCAAAACATTTGCGTATCATGTTCCCAAGCCCTACTACTTTGATTTTAGAAAGCTAAAAACTGATTGCCTCCATGCACATGCAATGTCTTACATACGATTTTTATGGTTTCTTTGCTTCCATTCCACATCTTAATGGAAGTTACCAACCATGCACTGTTACATCCCATACATGGAATAGTAGATCTTGAGCAAATATAATTCTTTTGGAAAGCGATAGGTGTTAAAACCAATTATGTACCGAGTTCTGTGATTTCAAACAGTAAAATTATTCTCCTTTCCAAATATTGATCTCTTTCCTAGTTTGGGTAGCACTGCCTTAGTTGTCAAGCTGCTACACTCCTTGAAGTTTTACCACTAGTGTAAAAGAAAAATAATGACAAAACTGAGCTCTAAAGCTTTCCTGACAATTCAGGTCTCCTGAACACATTGCATAGTAAGCAAGAAGCAGTTTCTTCTTTTTTGGTAGATAATTTCCTATACACTAAAGAAAACATGTCACATGGAAATAATGTTTCAGAAAGGAGAACAGACAGGGTTTCGTATTTTCAAAAAAATGCTTCTGAAATCTCATTGAAAACTCAGCACCCACCCCATGGACAGGGATTTAACCTCCCTGAGCAAGTCCACTTAACCTTCTAGCCTTTTCAGTCACCTACAGAGGAAAACATGCCCCTCCTTCTTTCCCCTCAAAAGTCCTCTGCTGAGGACTCCAGAGCTGGACGCAGTACTCCAGGTGGGCTCTCTGATGCAGCAAAGGGGCAGAATCACCTCCCTCAAACTGCTGGCTGTGCTTCTTTTGATGCAGCCCAGGAGATAGCTGGCTTTCTGGGCTGCGAGTGCATATTGCTGGCTCATGTCCAGCTTTTCATCCATCAGTACCTCCCAGTCCTTCTGGGGTGGGCTGCTCAATCCCTTCATCCCTCAGCCTATATTGATACTGGGGGTTGCCCTGACCCAAGTTCAGGACCTTGCACTTGGCCTTGTTGAACCTCAAAATATTCACACAGGCCCACTCCTGGAGCTTGTCCAGGTCCTTCTGAATGGCATCCCATCCCTCAGGTGTGCCAACCGCACCACTCAGCTTGGAGTCATCTGCAAATCTGCTGAGGGTGCACTCAATCCCACCATCTATCCTTGTTGATGAAGATAATAAACAGTACTGGTCCCAATACAGAATGTTTAAGGCAAAATCATTTTCACAAAATAGTCCAGTGTTTTTAAACTGAAAATGGGAATTCTGAGCCACCTCACTCTAAAATGTATTTCTCTGGAACAGCAACATAATATGTCATAGGCTTCTGGGTGACAAGCATGGATACCTGAGAACTGAAACATTAGCAGTAACTGTGAACTGTAACTTTAAAATGTGATAAATAAATGCAATATGGTCCAATACTCCTTAAAATTGAAAGTAAAGTCGCCCTCTGGCTTCAGTGGGCTTTGGATCATTATTCTTTACAGCACGTTTATAATAGATTTCCCAGAAGGGAAGAAATAAGGACAAAGAATTTTAAAAGTTAAACAATATAAACCCACATTAGAATTTAGAAGGGACAACAATTTACTGAAAGTACCAAGACAATTATAATGGAGCACATCAGGAACCCGATGTCTAAGCATCATCTCAAAGCAAAAAAACATTGCCAGAGTCTGTGGTTTTCTGGGTTGTTTTATGGAATTTTAAATGGCATTGCCCCTCTCAATGTCTTTTAATCACTTATGTATTTTATACCATGTACAGAAAAATGCATATGAAATCCACTACTATTCTAGCCAGTATTAGTCACTGACAGATCATACTGTTCTGTAAATGTCCTAGTGCCTGCACAGCAGAGCTACTCAAAAATAAAACAACAATGTCATTAAAGGACAAATTAGCTTCCAGAAAGTGAGAAAACCCAAGTGAATGCAACATACTCAATGTCTGTCTACAGCTGCAGCTTAACTGGCAGGTAGCAAAATAAAACTGGAGCAGAACTGTAGAGCAGAGGACCTGACGTCCACTTTACATGTTTTAAGACCTTTACTTTGCACAAGCTGGGGTCAGCTCCTAGGGCCTGAACACCCAGGGACTGGTTGGCATGCATTAGACTCGTGCCTGTAATGTATTTTCCAGTAAGTTTCGTTCAAAAGTAAGCAAGGTCAAGCATTCTGAGATTGCTTCATATTATGAACCAAAGCTCAGCAGAGTGGGGATAATTGGGAAATTCAAAAGCATACTACTGATCAAAAATCAGTACAGGAGTAAAACTCAAAGAAGGCAACAAGAAAAAACAGGTCTTTGATCACTGCACCAACAGATTCCAAAAGAAAATATGGACATACTAAGTATGGCTTAGTATAAAATAAAATAATTTGTCATTTAATCAGGGGAATTTATTGACAGAAACAGAAGAGATTAGAGCTGCAATTTACTCTTAAAAAACTCAATGTCAATTTACTGAACACAAAGTTTCTTCTTTTAAACAACACATTCACACAGCTGGACTTCAAGAACGAAATGCTGCTAGATACAATACAGAAAAACTCAGGATGGGATGGAAAGGGAAATAGTTTTCCTGCCCTACACAAGCATCTGAGATGGTACATTAAAGCCGAGTTGATACTTTTAAGGGTTTTAGCCAAAAGCTGTTAAGAGAATGACCACCCACATTCTCAAATTATAATTTTGTTTAGAGTACTCAGGAAACTGAGGTTTAAGAGCTGAAATTCATGCTTAGAATGGGGAGAAGTAGGCTCTTGTACTGGAATATCCAGATCTCAATGAACCACATTAGCCCCCAGCCTACTGCACATTTTCCAGGGTAAGGAAATATTGAATAGTATGATTCCTCCCCTTATTTTGATCTAAAATTCTGCCTTACAAGAATGAATGGCTGCAGTTATGCCAAGCTTTTTTTGTTGTTGTTTAAAATGAATCAACATCTTCCAGTCAAAACAGAAAATTCCTGTTCAGCTCCAGAATCCATGATGTGATGGTGAAAAGAAAAATTTCCAAACTAGAGCCTAATCCAAACTCAGCAGTCTGTTCCTCTGTGTTTACTTATGCATAATACCTGCCACTATTGCTAGACATTACACAGGCATGTGAAAGGACTTCTTTAGAAATCAGGAGGCAGAAATATATTATCCTGAACAACAGTAAATTAAATGATTTAAAATATAAACATTAGTATAGAGGCAGATTCCAAATAGCTTCCCCCCAAAAATTGAGTTATTTAGTACCCTATTTTGAAATGTAATGCCTTCCAATCAGACTCATCACTAGACAATCAACTAAGCCAGTGCCCAGAACACAGCGATTGATTCAGAGTGCCTTCAAATATCACCCAGCATTGAGCCAATCATGCTGTTCTCACCACCAAATCTACTCCAGCTTTTTGGACTGGAGCAGACAAGGCGTGTACCCACTCTGTGCTGGAGCACCAGCAGCGGGGTGCTGCACGTGGGGTTTAACACAGGAGTGACAGGTTCGCTGCAGCTCTGTCTCATACCTTCAGTGCTGGCACTGTCAGCCCAGCACTATGCCCACGCGCTCGTATTATCCATTACCTCCAGCCACAGCTCTACAGATAAGGCTGAATCACTGCATCATCAATGCTACCATTGAGCACCCATCTCTTTATAAATGTTTCTGAAATATAATCTCTGTAATGTGGATCCAGAACTGTATATTAGAGGAAAGAGTCAAGGAGTACAGCAATACATCTTAGATTTCCACTGAACACTTAAATATTAAAAAAGAAAATACTTTTAATCGTATTTTCACTATGTAGCATTTTCTTTGGTACCTTTTCAAAGCATCCATGCACATGGACAGCTATCTGAAAGCTGTTCAAGCATTTGTTGTGTTCTTTCAAAAAAAGAACAAAAGCCTTACAAACAATGTTTTAATTTTTTTTTCTTTTTTAAGAGTTTTTTTAAAATGCTATTCCTCTGCATCTCCACAAAGGTATCAGTGTGCTTCATTTACAAGAAAAACTAACTTTATTTTACACCATTTTGGATTTTCCGATTATGTGCAATGGTCACTAACTGAGTCCAAAGGATGGAAACCATAGTATATATTTTGGAAAATCAGAACTGAACATGTAGGTTAATGTCCAGGCAAGTAAACTTTTCAAAACTAAAAACACTTACCCATCTCTGGTGCAAAACTGGTAGCTCTTGGAAGCTGTGTCATCCAGAAGACATTTGCAGCGTTGAGCAATTTCTTTATTTGCCCAGATTATTCACAAAGTACACGCAAGTATTCAAGATATAAACTTGTACAACAAATGTATCAGCAGATGACACTTACTACCTTACTGCACACACTACTGTCATATGGAACCAATTGTTTTACAAGTTAAGGACAAATATAAATTCCTATGAGGCTGCATAAATTGCTATTGTTCCAAGCAGTTCCCCTTCAGTTACAATCTCACTAGAGAGACAAGAATTCCTCTTCTGAAAGAAACTAAGCTAAAAAATAATCATGCATGCCAATATTTCGATAATGTAAGAAGAAAGTAGATGCAAAACTCTTTAACAGCTTAGATTTATACTCATGATGTTCTCTAATGACTGTCATATAAAAGTACTGCTATGATGACAAAGTACTTGTGTACAAACTTCTACACTATAACATAAAGCAGACAAAAATCCCTTTGGCTTGGCACCATGAAGCTTCAGTAGTGACTAAAAAAGATACTAAAAGGCAATACAACAAGAACAGGGAAAGCTTACACAGCATTTCTTCCTCAAAATAACCCCACTTACTACAGAACATTGGAAAAGTACTTTTGGATATGATAATCTTTCTTTAATATATGTATTGAAAACTAAAGATACCTAGTGGATTTCTTGATGAAATAAAATTAGTTATATTTGTAAAAATAAATGGTGAGCTTTTCTGTTTGGTCTTTGATGCTTTAAACTGCATTTAGCTTACAGTTGGAAGTTTTTCATCTCAGAAACTGGGACAGTCTAACTTAAAAATACAGCTGAGATCTCATTTATTCATTATAGCCAACTACTCCACTCAGGAACATTAGTAAAATCAGCAAGAATCAGAGAACCTCCACATACAGACAGAGGAATTTGCTCTATGCATATATTGCAGTTCCTCTGTACTGAAATCAAAGAGAAGAAATGTGTGTGTTAACTGCCATGAGACATAACGGATGTGCCTCAGGGTAAATGTGACCTCAGGCACAATGCTGGTCTTGGAAACTATTGATACACAACCCTGCATACTTCCCGAGCTGATGCTTCAATAAAGAAGCAAAAGCAACAGCTCCCTTTGCCATAGCCCACTTCCACCTCACTCAAGACTGCTCTCCTTTTTACCCCAAGCTAGGGGAAAACTGAGAAACCTAGTTAGTCAGATACTTAGAATAGTCATGGGAAATAAAACTAAGAGCCTGATACTGCCTTTTGACTGCAACAGTGCAGGATACATATTCGCATGTGCACACATAGGCAAAAGAATAAGCAAACAGATTGTCAAAAATCAAGCTAAAATAATCAATCATGTGAACAATAAACAGAGAAGCACTATAGTACCAGAGCAGGTGGACAGAGAAATTAAGTGTAGTTTATTCTTTGTAATAGATTATAAATAGCATTATCTGTGCTAGATTCCATTTTAAACAATGCTTATTAATAATGCATCATCTAATTTTACAATGTCTTTTAGTAAGAAAAGAAAGGTGAAGTATTAACAGATTTAGTGCTCCTAAAAGGTGTGTATAAGGAAAATGCTGAAATACTGTGTATAGCAAACTGCTGCAGCTATTAATATAATCTCTTAAGGGTTACAGACTCTGTCTTTTAAGCAAAAATATCAGTGACATTTGGAACTGTTTGTTTAAAACTGCAGACTGACAGAATGGGGACATAAAAACATACGGCTAAAGAGAATAGATGCAGTGATGGTATACACATCTACTTGCTATACTGATATTTAAAATATATCCCTTGCCTTGAATATTTTTCTCTATTTTTGCAAATTGGTTTTCTGTAAAGTGTTTCCTGTAATTCAAGAGAACAATAATTGGACTTATTTCTAACATAAAAAATAAACCTTTTAATGTTTCCTCATAGTGTAATGTTTTTGTCTTGTCACTTGTAAAGCTATCTGTCAGTTGTTAAAAGTACTTTGAAGTTTTTAAAAAGTAAAAGTATTTAGTCACAAACCTAAGGTAGTTTAAGAGACTTTTACTTTCCCAGAATTCCCAAAACTGCAAACATCCTACTAGTGAACCGTAGAAAAAAGATGGTAAAAATAAACAGTTGTCTGTTATTGTGCAGTGAAATGGCTCAATACCTGCTTTTTACTAAGGTTATCGCCATCCATATTACATAGACAGTTCCTGAAATCTGAAGCCTATGACTCTGCAGAGATGGATTGTACTATCACACCATTCCCCTTTCTGCCTAAAATAAAGAGCAGCTCAGGGAGATGTGAGGTTGGTGTAACTGGTGAATTAGACCATCTCAAGCCACAGGCATTCACAAAGCAGCAGAAATGGACAAGTTAACTCTCTCATAAATCCAATTATTTGACATTTACTGTTTTCTCTCAGCATGCTTGCCTCTGCTGAAACAAAGATAATCCTTCCACTCAGGAACAAAAATATCAGCATGTTGTAATTTCTATTTAACCATTAGGAAGAAAAACTTATGAAATTTTAAGTCTTAAAACCAAGATTGAACCAAGGGCCACCTTATCATCACTAAACTTCAGTCAAATGTAGATTTGAATGTAAACCTGCAGCTTGAGGCCACCTTTTTTTCCTGATGATCTTCTGCCTTACAATTCCAGTGGACGGTGATATACTGCACTCTCTCTTCACTGCACTGCTTGTTTCATGGCATTGCCACTACGACAGATAGTCCCTTTAACCATTTAGGAAAAGTTTAAGATGTATTTTGCATTAATTTTTATCATTCTTATTTTCTCTTCTTGGAGAGAATGAGAGGCATTTGAGACAAAGAGAATGCAGCTAAGTACTGTAACGTCATCTCACTCAAACACAAGTAAAAGCTGAGACCAATGACAAAATGCCAGCTGCAACTGTGTTAAAGACCTAAGGAAGAAGAATGTTACAAAAGAGTGGTGTAGAACTACTCCAAATGAATTGAAAAATTCTTGATTAAAAAACCTGAAGGGACAAGAACAGACTCCAAGCCACAAGATCAGTAAAAACAGTCAAAGAATCACTATTCTTCCCTTTGGAGACATCCATTATTGTTTCAGGATATCCCTATTTATAACAAAACTGTAAGAACAGTTCCAGCTGTCAGGTAGTCTCTTTAATAAACAGCCCAGATTAAGAGGAAACTGGAATGTAACAGAACTATACTTGAAAAGGCAATTGATATCACCTAGGCACACCTCACTCCATTTTCTGGCTGCTGTAGATACCTGACAGTAAACACATCTTCATCCTGCTATTCAGAGTGTTTTACAAAGTAAAATCTCCCAAATTAATTGTCTTAATTTACTTGTTTACTGAAATCTGCATCTGTAAGATGGGATATCAGGATGAAATGCAGTGGACTGTGGTATGTCAAAAGTCACATTTGATAAACCTAATGGTTCTTTTTCCTTCTAAACTATAAAAAGAGGAATTGTCTAATCATCGTTTACAGGGCTCATTTTACAATACTTTGGCAGCACAGACATATTTCAGACTAGCAAAGTGTATACCTGTATAACTACAGGTATTAAAGGTTAAACTTAAGCTAACAATAAAGAACACTACAAGTTTAGAACTACAAATGAATCCTGTAGTCTTTCAAAGAGGCAGCAGATACTAGCAGGCCACTGTCTCTTCTTTCCCCTTTCTCACAGTCTAACTAGCACTTACATTAAACCTCTCTTTGGGACTTGTTTGTTTTAGTATTCTCATCAATTTTCTTTTGTATTTCCTTTGACTGTCCTTAACAGCCACTGGAGTATATACCAAACAGAACGTCATTTTTACATTTATCCTCATATCACTCCACCTAAAGAATTTCTCTCAGGCACAGAATTTGTTTCAGCACATTCATAAAAGCAAGACAGACACCATAAGGATCTGCAATGATATAAGTAAGATATTCAGCCTATGCCTCAATAATTCATTTAAAACAACAGCAAAATTTAGTTTATCTCAGTGACTTTAACATAAAGACTAAAGCGTTTAACTGGATATATACATATTCTATCAATATGCATATTTTTAAACATCTACTTTAATTTTCTTATATTTGGTAATCATGTCTGAAACAAGGAAGTATGTAATTATGGAAAGTCAGCGTTTGGATTTACAGTACAACCAGTAAGAACAATTAATTGAAGAAAAAGTACCAGGCAGTAATTAAGAGCTACTTTTTTGAAGGAACTGACAGTATGAATGCTTTTCCTGAATTTCTGTGGACTGTTTAAAAATTCATCAAAGCACTTCCACAGAGTTAGGCTTTGAAATATATAATCAGACTCAGTATTTGTACAGATCTCTGTGCCCATTTTTAGCCTGATTGCCTAAGGAAGCAAAGGTAATGTGACCACCCCCTAAGCCAGCCCCTGTCTTCCAGCCCCTTCTCTTTCAAAACTGTTGACAAGTTTTCTTCAAAGAAAAAAAGTGTTAATAAAAAATAACAGTATTTCCTCAAGTCTGAATAACTGTTTGCCAGGTAGAGAAAAGAGATAAATTAGTGGCTCTTCTGAGACAAACCTGGACTTTATATTCTGTTTAATCAGAAGCTGGGGAGACAATTGGCTTCCACAAAGCTGTAGCACACACTGTCACATGTGTGGGTTTCTTAGAAGGACTAGAGGTACCCAATGCTCATTTAGAAAGACACACTTATTAGATCCGCATCACTTAGCTCAACAGTTGAGGCAAAATCTTGCCTGCTTAAGCAGAAACACTACAGAGATCACTCCAGTAAAAAGCCCTGACCAAAACATCCTGCAGTTGTTGAGAAACCTGGTATTGAGTCAGGGTTTGAACTTTATAAAAGCCTCCATTAATGCCGTAAACTAAACTCCATCCCAAGACACAAGTATCTTTACCTGCAAGTAGCTGTACCTGAAGTTTGTGGAGTGAGTCTCTCTTTGCCTCTGCTATCTTCATATTTATTTTGTTAGATATTTAAGTGAAACCATAAACATATACAGAAAAGAGAAGCAGTTCATTTTATGCATGGCACTTCTGCAAAGGCAGCCAACAAAACAGATTTTAGAACTACCTCTTTAGAAATAACCCTACTTGAAGAGAGTACTGAAAATAATCATTAAATTCTGCAAGACAAAAGATTTTCCTGTTTCCACATATCAATCTAATGTAAAAACTCTTCATCTTGCAGATGAAACTCCTGCAAATGATGCAGTTCAGCTACCACACAACAGATTTTCAGTGCATGAGTACCCTGAAGCACACACTTGAAGGCAAGTGCAGCTGCCTTGGATGTTTGCTAAACAAGGTTTTTTAGCAGGACAGGGGGAAAGGTATATTTCAAAGTGTAAGAGACAGTTGCTTGACTTTAGAGGGGTTCTCAAGATGTGGGCATCATCTTTCTAATTTTTGCAGAGAAAAAAGAGAACCAAATAATCTTTCAAAACCTTTTATCTATTCCATTTTTCCCATAAGTTTATTGAAAACTCAACAGTAATAACCTGTGGCTTAAACTGAAAACCACCACAAAGAGCACTCTGCTATAATGGAGTGGAAGAACTGAAGATACTTTACGTTGTCCAACATAGAGCACAGCTGTAATACTTAATAAAACATTAATAGTTTGATGCAGTTAATCACATCTACATTTTCAGAATTAAAGTGCTTGTGTTCTGCCATAAATATTCACTCAATAATTTAAAAAACAGTTATCTAAACTGTAAAAACTTACAAAATAGCTTGTTGAAAATTGTTTTAGTTAGATTTTTATATAATTTGTGTTCCACAGAAGCTGGATTCCCACAGAAGCTGCCTGAAACTATTTGCAAGGTGACTAATGTATCTGGCTTGCATTAGAACTGGTACATATCAGCTGGTGCACAGCTGCAGCAGTGAAGAAGGCAAATGAAAGAGAGGTACAAAGGAGGAACTCCTTTGGCTCTGACATTCTTTCTTGAACTCCATGCATCAAGGGACCAAATCGCACGAAAACAAAAAGCATTGAGTTCATAAAATCTGTCCACATTTAACTTCAACTTATGGCATAGCTGTGTCCATTAACATCCAACAGACTACACAGTCTGGGACTTGTGGTGAGTTTTATCCACAAAGTGACAAAGCTTTTTTATCTAAACAAATATAGAGATTTTCTCAGCACCCTTGTTGAGGCAGGCACTGCCAATCAGTTCAGAAAAGCACTACCGACAAGAACACGAGAAAATTTTTCACACTCAGGAATCTGCCTGTGACTGGCAGGTGATGAAAGACTTCATGGTAATTACGGAATCAACATGTACTCCACGTGGCAATCTGCCCCCTACATGCTCTACTGAAATAAAACAGGCACTCAGTAGGTTTCCACAGAACTTATTTTATATAT
>NW_010293798.1:0-5539 GCF_000700745.2 Antrostomus carolinensis
CCCAGCCTATACTGGAGCCTGGAATGTAGTATTAATTTTCTTTGAGTTTGGTGAAAATGTATTGCCACGATGTGGTTTATGTAACTCATCTTAAATTTTTGTTTTGATCTACTTCACTGACAGGTGAAAGTACTCTTTCAGTTGGGACATAAGCTGTGTGCCATGTTCAGTCAGTAAATAGCTTAACTTCTGTTCTGACTTCCGTGGAGGTAAAAGTTCTGCTTGTAACTATTTAATTATCTGGTTGATGAATCTTCCTGAATGGTATATAACTAATCATTTGTTGTTTGGGTATGAGTAATTAATCTTAGAAAGTGGAGCATAACTTTGCAACAAGACTTGGGATATATTCTCAAGTGGAGAATTTGATTTTAGTAGCAAACAAGCAAAAATTCAGTGCTGAAGTAGATGAGTTAACTTTAAAGGGTGTGTGAATACACTGTTTACTGATCAACTTCCACTTACTTTGCCCTATAAGGCTCTATTTATTTACTTATTTAAAATGGGTGTAGTAAGTCCATTTTTACTGTAAATGTTTAGGCTCTAAGATTCCTGTTAGAGACAGATGAGTTGACCTGTCAACTTTGGGAGGGGAATTGTCCCATCCTTGGATAAACTTGTGTTCTAGAGTGCCACATTTATGAAAGACCTCATCAAAGTTTCCTCAGTGAAGCAGGAGTCTACTGTAACTTAGAATTTACAAGGGTAGAGAGGACACATAGTTACCACATAAGTGGCACATGGAAGGCAGACTTCAAATTTCCCCAAATCTATAACTATTGTCAGCCTAAATTTTCTACTTGTTAAGGTCTCTACAGTGAAAGTTGCTAGCTGAGCGAGTGTTGGTGTATGTGGATGGAACCTTTGGAGTCTTGACAGCATTTAGCTATTTATTATCTGTCTTGTCTAAACCATAGCAGGATTTACACGTTTTATTTGCCCCTGCCACCATCGATGCACATGCAGTGTGCCATTATTACAATAAAAAGGTTGTGGTAACTCTTGCCAGCTGACGAATGTCTTAGAAAACAAAACCAGCTTTTAGACAGTTCTGCTAGATTTTTTGCTTAATAACTTGGGGAAATTTTTGACATACCTATTTGCAGAAAGGAACAATTTAAGCTTTTCATGTTAAGGATTTGACCTGTTTTGAATATATTTGCTCACCAGTTTGGCCACCAAAACTGTTAGACAGTAAATGCAAATACTTGCACAAATTTGTATTTCTCAAATCTAACCACTTGTAATGATTGCCAAATAGATACAGTGTGTACAGTGGATTACTAAGTATTATACGCTTAATCAGACACATGTAGAACCTTATGAATTTTCTCTAATGGACAGGAAAGGCGTCTTTAAATCAACTGTTTCTTTTTCCTGTCGCTTACATAGATGTGCTTTACAATGAAAAAGGCAATGTTTCAAATTGCAGTTTTTTACAGAAGTAATAAGAACATCTGGGATAAAGCTAGAGAGGAAGAGTTGCATTAAAGTTAACCTTAACAGAAACATATCAAGCAGCTTACCATTTGTGGTACTGACCAATAAATAATATCTTTCAGGCTTTCTTACAACTTCCTAACCTCTGTGTCTGGGAATAGTCTCAAAAGAAAATATAATCGTTCCTTTTCTTTTAATGGCTCTCCTGTGGACCATGAACTATGGAATTTCAATGTTGGTGATTAAGTGGTAATCACTATCTGTATGCTAGCTTTTACTGTAGAAAGACACTGCTCTCATGTAACTTTTCTGTTTTGCCTTCTACAGTGAGATCTTTCAGCAAGAGTTATACCTACTCATAAACTTTCATACATCCTGTCTTCAGAAGTAGTGGAATGGTGGGCCTGATCTATACAGCATATGCACTAATCTGAATTATTTTAAGTAAAAGTTTGTTTGCAACAGTGCCAAACATGGGACAAAATTGTTCTGAATGATCAAGGTTAAGTCATGAAATGCCACCTGAATTTACCTAAACAAAGCAGCTGGACTTAAGAGCTGGAAACCAAAGATTTAAAAATTGGATAAAAAAGTAATTTACATTATTGTACATTTTTGAGGTTTTTATTGTTTGGAATTAAGAGTTATCTTAGTCTTATGTTGTCATCTGGTCACTTCTAAAGGATACACTTATTCCTGTTCTGAACAGCTGCAGTAGTGACATCATTGCTGCAGCACGTGTTTGTAGAAATTATCAGGCTTGAAACCTGTTATGAGGTTTTATGTCTTGGTTAACTATGTTGGGTTTTAGATTTCAAGGCACATGGTGGGCTCTCTAGGGGTGGTGCTGCTTGAAGCTACAAAACTGGCTGTGTCTATATTGAATCCATATTGTAGATACTTATGGTTTGGAATGTTCCCTGATGTCATGGTTAAGTAAACAAAGTAAAAGGAAATTATGAACTTGTGCTGAATTTGTACATACTGAGGTTGCTTAATGTGTTTCTTCTCCAGAGATATAAAGATGGGCCTGCATAACAGCCAGAATTGTACTAGGAGATGTTAAACTGTGAATGCCACTCTAGTTGTGCTTGTATAACCCTGCCCAACACTGCTTGTGTACAGACATCCAATTGAGTGACTTTGTGCAGTCCTCAAGAATCCTCCTTAGGTAACAGAAGCTGAAAATGTACAGACATTCTCAGTTTTTCTTTCAGGAGCTGGTAAGCACTTGTCAAAAGAACTTGATGGCTGAAGCACAGAAGAGTAAAGCAGCCTCTTCTAGGTAGATCCAGGGGATGGGTGGTAGAAGGAAGGGATGTGAACATCTGGTGGGAAGAAAGGATAAGAATGGGAGGGAGGAAAGGCGGGCTTACAGCACAGGTAATTCCCGCATGCCCTGCCATGCATGAGGCAGGGGTTGGGACTCAAGCAGTTTTCTATGTAGATTGCTGTACAAAGAAATCTAAGAATTATAAACAGAAAGAAAAAGGATTTTTTTAATAATGTTTGATTTTTCCCTGGTATTTTCCTTTTTGAAGTGCTGTTTATTAAACCAATTAACTTACCAATTGTAATTAGGGAAATTGGTTTGTTCATTTATTTTACATGATTTTTCAAGATGGAGGATTTGCTGATGTTTGATAGTCTAAAAATCTGAAAACTAGACCTTCTTCCTGTCAAATCTAAATTGACCTTTGGGTTGGAATAATGCTTTTTAATGATAATACAATTAGAGTGTTAGTAAATCCTGAATCCCACATGTACTTCTGTAACTTTTGCTGTTACTAGTTGAAGAGCAAACATCTTCTATCAGCCTGATTCTTTTACTGAAGTAAATAGTTAAACCTGGTTCATGAAAAGCTAATCAAGAAAGTCAGGGCCCTCGGGGCACCAACAGGCTTCAATGGTCCTGGCCAGCCTCACCTGTGGCCCACATCTAACCCTGCCCATGTGCCCAGGAGCCTCATCTAAGCTTATCCTGGGGCCTTCTGTTCCTGCTTAAGCTTTGTCATAGGAGCACCTGCCTCTGGCACTGCCTCCTGCTGGGACTTCAGCCCTATTCTATAGGTAGCTTCTCTCCTGCGTGGACCTCCTGGCCATATACTGTAGCTTCATCTCCAGCCGTGTCTCTGGCCCTGTCTCCTTTTGCTCCTGCCTGAGCTCCCTGGGTGAACTCTGGCTTCAGGTCATACTTTTTTCTTGACGGGTTCTGCTGCGTTGTTTTTGACAGTGAGTCTTTGCCCCTATGTGTTGGAAATACGTTAAAGGAGTGGCAGGGAAATGTTGAAAAGAAGTATTTAATTTAATATTTTTCTGGCAAGTTCATAAAACTTAGTTGTTCCAGAACTGAAAATATCAACAAATTTGTGTTCATGTGATATATGGTCTATGATTAAGTTGACAGAAGTTGAGTTCTTGGTACATGCAGGAACTGCTTTTGCTGCAGCATGTGCAAAGTAGCCTTCCAATTTCATTAAAGAGTTAAGAAGTGGTAGCAAAGCTTGCCTAACACTATGCCTAGCTAATCACTAGGACAGAAGATTCGCTTAAAACTTTTTCTGTGACGATCATTGATAAAGTGTGACTGAGTTGAAATGAACTTCTCAGCATTTCCAGTTCTTAAGCAGTTGTGTGTACTGGTGTAAATATTTGTGTGTTCTTGGATCTGCTAGATGAGGGATTTCTATTAATTTCTTAACAGCCACTGAGGCAGAAAAATTCCTAGGAGAAACGTAACAGGGTATAAGTTTTGTCTGTATTTATACTAACAAAAATTTATTGTATTTTTATGCTACCAAAAGCCTTAGTATGAACAAATTTTGTGCATGTACTAGTGCTCGCATCTTATTTCACTCTGGCAGTAACTTGAACAGGAGAACAATGTTAAACTGATACAATGGTGAATGGTTTGCCAAGGTATCTGTCTGACCTTAGCTAGGGGGTATTCTAGTCTCAGCCACTTCCTTTTTTTACTAAAATAAGTTTAAGTACTGATTTTCTTTATTGCTAGATTAAAACATAACTTTTGTAAGAGTTAAAAAAAAAAAATCCTTGATCTTTCATAGCATCTGGCATGGAGCTCATGCTAAATCTCCCAGAGTTGTTCCATTCACTCCACTTTCTGTGGTGGTGTCTGTGCTGGACACCAGGTAGTTTCCGGGACTAGAGAAAATATAGCTAAATCAGATCATCACCCAGGCTGGCTCTAGTGTTGCTGTGAAGGGTAGCCAAATAGTGCACAATGATGCCTTAAACTATTATTTCTGCATAGCTCTTCCTGTGCTGTGTAGATGCACCAGTTCATGTGAGTCTTCATTCTAGAATCATTAACTCTGTTTTCTAAGGATACAACAATTCTGAATTTTACCCAAGAGGACTAGCTGTCTGTTCTTGACAGTTCACTACATTGTTTCCAGTATCCTTTACTGAGTCTGATACAGATCTGATATAGATCTTAAAGGGTTGAAGTCTTTTCACCTAGGAGCTTTCAATTATTGTAGTCCCTAATGGGGTGAATTTTTTTTCAGGCTAGCCAAACTGTAAGAGCTGAAAGGTGAATTATAGACAAACTGCAGTTTCTAAGACAAAGACAGGTAAAGATATGGTTACGTGCCTGAATGAAAAATGCTGCTGAAAGCTTATCTTCTGCCTTCTCTTCTATGAAATTTTGCCATTAAATTAAACAATGAAAGTTTTTCTTCCAGCAATGAAGTCATAAAACTATCCTCCAGCAAAATTTACCTCTTCCAGGTTCTGAAAGCAATACTCAATAGCATGCTGCTAAGTTACTGAAAAATTGGCATTGCAAAATTAGGGTGTAATAACTGATCAAGCAGTTTACCACATCCTGAACTGAATGAAAATGTTTGTCAGCTGTTTCTGTAACTGGCTCATTTCCAAGCATGTGCAATCACAGAGAAGAGGTTAGAGTAGAAAAACATGAAGGCAGTATCACTAGCACCTGTCTTGCATATTACTGTTCATCTGATATATTTGTATGGGATACCAAATAAGTAGCTGTATTTTAAAGCAAAAGTTACACTGCAATCATATTGCTCGAGTAATTTGTGGTGTTGCATCACCAAATATCCCTACA
>NW_010293798.1:5569-49382 GCF_000700745.2 Antrostomus carolinensis
TCTCAACTGAGTCTCTTTTCATTGAAGTGAAATTTGGCGAAAATGGCACAGTAACTAACAACTTGGAGATTGTGCTGCTGTTATCTTTAACAAGCTTTATTTGCCTTTTCCCCAAATCAAAATGTCAGAGCACCTGTAACTGTTGAAAGGTGATGTTTAGCATTTCTAGCAAGATCTACTCCTTTTCAGAGCATATCCTTGCTTCCTGATCACCTTTTAATGTGATCAACTTCCATGGGACTGGAACAATTCTTGTGTAGTAGGCGAAAGGCAATCTGGAGACAGCCAGGTCTCATGTGCAGCTGAACTTTGTTTTAAGGCAAAGCCTGATAGATAGCAATACTTATGCTTTTGAAGCTTTATCTTGCTTAATCAAAATCAAGCAAGAGCAAAATCTTTTTTTCAATGCCAGAGATGTACTGACTGGCAGATGTCTCTTGATCCTCTAGGGGCCTGGGTGGGTTTTGTCTTTTTTTGTTTTGTTTTGTTTCACAGGCTCTTTAATCATAGCAAGTGTGACTGGGGTCTCAAACACATAATACAGAAGTGTTCCAATGCTTATGAATTTTTAAGATCTTATCCATCTTATGAAAATGTAATTAGGTCTGCCGACTCCTGAATTTTTCTTTCTTCAAGTTTTCTTTACTGTTAGTGGGGAGTCCAAAGCCACTTGCCTTTGTGTGTCTCTGGAATGATCCTTTCATCAGAGCTGGTAGGCGCTAGTTGTTATGTTTCATGAGACTGTAGCCTTGACCATATGCAAAATTAATGCCATGCTTATCGGCAGGACAGTGATATAAAGCAGAGATTGTAAGGAGCAGTATAGAGCTTGGAGGGGTAGCCTAGAGATAGTAGGGTGGGGAAAAATGAGGATAAAAAATAACAAGGACTTATAAGAGGATAGCATGAATTGCACTAACATCATAACAGACCCTTACTCTGGAGCTGTAATAAGAATTTATAATCAGTTCTTCAGTTTCTCTTCCAAACTGGACACACACAAGAAATGCTGTCAAAGACGCTTCAGGTACTACAATGCAGTTACTTTAAAAAAAACAAAAATCATCATCATCTAATCCTGTTAGTTCACAGAAAGCTTTTTGTTTTGTATTCCATGTTTCAGGAGTGGATTTATGCATGGAGAAAGTATTTACAAATAGGCAACTGAGTGAGAAAATATTTCTATGCATTATAGCTGTCTAAGTCTGGAAAGTTTTGCTAGCATCACCAGAACTTTACAGACAGATTGTTCAGCAAAATTTAAAGAGTTACACAAGATTTTTTTTTTTCCTCCAGGTTCCCTGTTTCAGGCTATACAGTAGATACTTGCAGTTCTTTTGCAAATATTAAACCCTATGAAGGAACCATAACTGCTTCTCATCTGTTGCTTAATATCTGTGCAGTAAGCTAAGATCTTGCTAGTATCTAACCTACCAGTCTTGAAGAGTTGGGGCTCTCTGCTACTCCGTATAGCTGTCTTAACAGATGCAATTCAGTATAATGCTGGCTGAATTAGCTCTGTGGGAAAGAGGTTCATGTAAGTTGAAATTGTTAAAGCTTACTGTTAAGACATTCAGCTACAATCATGTCATGTTGTTAAGAGACAGTAATTTGAGCACTGTAAGAATGTATTGTTAGAAACAGCACATTCAGAAATGAGGGGAAGAAAATGAGGACATATTTCTATTTTCACTGGATATTATCAAATAGGAAATATTAATATAATGTAAGGAACCATTATGATTAATGCTGATTACACTGTTCTTAAGTTTCCCTGCAAATCAAAAGGAAAATTTTGTCCTTGTTAAGACTAATGCTTGTAGAACTTACACAAAGTATGTTAATGTTATTCTCTTTTTAAGATGTGATGGCACTATGGAAGTCCTGTTTCTTGCAACTTGACATATTTCTTGTTCCCTCTGTAGTCCACCACTTACCTGTATTTTATTTGTGTTGAGAAGTCTGGTGGTGGGGAGATGCTAACTTTATGCTTGAAAAAGGATGGAAATACTGAAATTGGTTGGTTTGATTAATGTCTTGCTTCCATTCCAAAATCTCTTCAGCTTTACGTAGTCTTTCGCCTTGTTCTCCCTAGCTGTGTCTTGCAGGCAAGGTAACCCATTGCCACAAAATCTTGTTTTGAGTTTTTATTCAGAGTAGACCCTCTGATGAGTGAGGGTGAAGGCTGCTGCCTACAAATATTTGAAGGGAAAGAGGGAAGAGGTGTATAAATTCTACATCCCATGAATATAAGATATCCATAGATTAACTGGCTTAAAATTATGATAAAATTTTGACTAGAACACTCTCTTCTCTGACCATTTTACTGTCAGACTGTTGTGACACCAGACATGGGATGGATAGGTTTATGAAATGTAGCTGTATTATCTGTTAGTCATCTGCAATCTGAGGAAAATTACTCATTGCATATAAGAGACTGAAATTCATTTAGATTCAGTTTTGTGGCTATTTACCTCACAATGTTTGTTTTACATAACCTTCTTTTACCTCTACTGGTCAGTTTCTAAGCTTGCACCGATATTTCAAAGGTTTTTCTGTAATTCTTCCAACTTCTTTTGTGTTGGATATATGTATAAAATGCATTTTGTGGCTTAAATACTGCTGAGTCTTAACAAAAACTTGGCTTATATTAGATGTATTGCACTTTTCTTCTTGCAGCACCTCTACACTGTACTCTCAGCACTGAGGAGCAGCAGGATGAAGCAGTGGCTGTACGTGCCGATTCTTCTGTATCAGCCAAGTGATTCAAACTAAATTGCTTCATTACAATTAGTAGTGTTAGTTTGTTCTGAAACTAAGCCATATTTCTAGGTGGTCATATTCCTAAATGAAATTACTTTATCCAGACATTTTGTTAAACATAGGCTGATGCATCATCTTCATGATGTTGATCATCTGTAGCCTCTGAAGATAGAGCTGCTTTATAAGTAACAGTGAACTTGATTGACTGAAATGTAATCAATACATAAAGATATTCAGTTGAACTCAGTAAATTAATAGTCATTAGTTGTGGCTTAAAGAAGGATAGGAGTGGGATACTAGAAATATCCTTTAGTGATATCCAAGCAAATAGTCTTGTATACACTTGAATGATCAAGGCAAACATTACTCTGAAGAAGCAGAGTGTCAATTTTTTTGTATGTGTCTTTGCTTTCAAGATCCCTTTGACATTACACTTAATGGGTTTTGTTTGCTAGTTGTGGTGTTTTGGGGGTTTTTTTAAAATTAAAGTTCAGTAATAATAAAATCTGAAACCAACTTCTACACTGGTCTCAAGTTTTACCTAACAAGTTCTAATATAAATGTGAGGATGGGAAACAGGGTTCACTTCCACCTACAAACATAACCAGTGACTCATTTGTAAATGATAATCCATAAACTTTTCACTTACCAAAAGAAAAGCAAACTATGGGGTTGTTTTTAAGCAGCCTACATGTCAGCTTTGCTGTCAATGCATCATCCCCTTGCTTCCGTGATCCCCTTCCTTTGTGCTGCTATGTCTGGGAAATTTGCTGATGTCACAATGAAAGGCATGCTACATGTATTTGATACACAACTAGGGAATGCTAATGCTATAATGTGAATGATGTGCTGTGACTTCTCTCCAAAATCTTTTGTCCTTGAAGGATAGTCCTGGTGATATGAGATAATAAGTATCAGTGTTGTAAGAAGTGCCAATAATGTACAAGCTACTTACACTGCAAAGTGAACTTATTGCATACAAACTTCCTACTTCTCCATAGCTCTTTGATAAGCACTGGCTAATAGTTCTCAGTGAATGCCTTTGGAATAATAAAACATGTAGGCAGGTATGTTTGAGGGCAGTTCCTACCTGCTTGGGTATATGTTAACCTTGTGTGTCAACACTGATTTCATAATGAGCATCAGCTGCTTTGACACCGCATTACTAAATATTCAAGAAATAAGTTTTTCAAAATAACCTAGCTGTCATAAAGCCTGTCATCTTTACTGTGCAGAACTTGACAGTGAACAGAATTTTAAATGAAGCATGGACTGTCTCGGATCAGGATCAGATCTATGAAAGAAAATGTTTTTGACAGTTACCCTTTATCAAAGATGTTTTTGCCAAATACTTATTAAATTGGACAATAGAGATGACTTAATTTACTATATTAGATTTCAATTTTGAATGTGAAGTGCTAAGCTCATCTTGTTTATTCTAGTTAACATCTGCAAATCTGTATCTGAAAAATAATTATAGAAGTTGATGTACACATTTAACTGGGCTTTATGAAGGGTTTGAATTTTGGTCAATGTTATCTAACATACCAAAGTACATTTGCTTAAACTGGCATATTTTACTTCCTAGTTCATAGGCAAACTTGAGACAGAGTTAATAGCTAATTACTTGAGTTCTACTCTTCTACTAACTTTAATTTTTAACCACCTGCGCCTCCACTGTCTCCCTCTGCTGCCAAAAAGAGAAAGTGTTCTACTTTAAACTTTGTTGATTCAAGGGGAGGAGGATTGATCCCAAATTATTTGTAAACATTATTTAATCAAGGATTGAACTCATCTAAGGTCAAAACAAAACTTAGGGTGTAATGTTTCAATTGCACTGCTAAGAGGGCTTTAATTTGGATAAATGTTTTCCTTTAATCTTTCTTGCCTCAACATGTGTGCCATTTTTTTCCCCATCAGTTTTTTTAGCCCTGATATACACTTATATGCAATATACTATGTTGTTAATATGTTGAACTTCTGATGAAAGGGAATTGTGCATAAAACAATTTGTTTTGGCAAGAGTGTGTGCCAGAAGTAGGTCCTCCTTTGATGTGTCAATGCAGGAATAAACACAGGAGGGAGGAAAAATGCTGGAGAAATAAATACAAATAGAGATTCGACACAGCAACACTGTAAGTTTACAAATAGTTTCTATTAAGCAAACATTAAGACTGGAAACTTAAACAAACGTGAAGTTCCCCAGACACATGAAAGCTTTCACTAGTAAACCTTAAAATAAAACAGAAGATATGAAACTGAAGTGATGAGGTGATTGTTACTCTTCTCAGTTTGCCTTCTTGGAAGGCCTTAATACCCACGAGAGTTTTTCACATTGCAGTGGCATCCTCAAGGATCCCATTTGTCCCGTGATGATGATAATCTTGTCTCAACCAGCCATGAAGAAGCCTTTTGCTTTGTGGAATACTTGGAAGGATGTATGTTTTGGCTGGCTACTTCACATCACATGAGTGTACTTGCAAATCAAACTTTGTGACCTGTTAGGTACATGGCTTCCTGAGACTGGCTTTTATGTATCTGGTAGGAGTGTCTGGTCATATAAATACCTTACAGAAAAGGTAATGTTTTGGATCACATCAGGCTCTCGGTCACCAGAACAACAAATATGCCTGCAGAAATCTTGGAGCAGGAGGCTGGCAATGAGCTAATCACCTATTAATCTGTGGCAAGACAGGCTGAACCATAGTGTGAATGGGCTTGTGTACTTTATGCTTCACAATTTTCAAGTATATGGAGAATTCTCTTCAGAACTTTGAAGCCTTTTTCTGGCATAGGCTGCAGCAGAAAACAATGCTTCTTACCATCACTCATCTCGGGTTCTAATGCACTAAGTACAGGGTATCAGGGCAGCTGACCAGGTGAACTCCTAATAAAAGACTGTGCTGCTTAGGTCAAAACCAACTGTAAGAAGTGAAATTTTGTGCTTTGCTGTCTGTAGGGCAGCAGTGTTGAAAAGGTTTGTTTTGTTCACTGAGTTTTCCAGGTGTTGATTTCTTGCAAATAGAGCTTTTTTTGAATCAGTAAAATTGAGTCATAGATAAATCTAAATACCAATTCTAGTCCTTGAGGTGCTTACTGATTCACTATCCATTAACATAAACTATGTGAAAAACACAGAAATAACCCGTAATTTAAGCACTACAGATGTATGGATTATATCAATTAACTATAAGGTAGATAGTATATAGGATCAACAGATTTATTTCCTTGTTTACTGGATTAGCTCTCTTTAAAGAAAATTCTATTAGTGAACCAATGATGAAATTAAAGTTATCCTACAGTAGATACAGCTCTTCCATTCAGAGTTCTGTGAGGGTGCTGTCTTGTATGGTGTTAGGAAATATACTTTTTTATTTGAAGTACAGTAACTTGACCTTGATAGGGATTAGCAAATCCAGCTGAAAAAATGGTCATAAAATGTACTTAGTAATATTGTGTTGGATTATTTTAAGATTCTAATAGTTAATTTGTACTGAAAGCTGGTATAATATTTATTTATTTAATAAATAAATAAAATATATGCTCATCTTCCTTTAATTAACATTTCTAACTAGGACTACTTGAATTTTGATCTCTGGCTTTCCTGGAGTTACTGGGATTAAACAACTGAGAATCAGATCTCTTGGGAAAAACTGCAGTCCTTAGTGATTTGGGTTAAAATTTAAATGTGAATGTAAATGAAAAGAAACTTGTTAAAAAAAATGGAAAAAGATAATGGTGTCAGATCAGAATCACTTTGGATATTTGAGCATTTAAATTAATCTTGTATATAATGAAGCAGGGCTAGTGGTGATCCTGGTTTTTGTGATGTGTGTGTAACACAATTTGACGTAAATTGACAGCTGCTGGGTTTTTATGGAGCAGTGTCCTGTATTTTAGTTAATCTAGATTATTAGAGGACTTGGTCATGCAGTGGTGACAGTGCTCTGGGATGTGCTCAGCATTGTAATTCTTTGCTGCTTTCTGTACAGTTCT
Organism: Antrostomus carolinensis; assembly: GCF_000700745.2. NCBI lineage: Eukaryota > Metazoa > Chordata > Aves > Caprimulgiformes > Caprimulgidae > Antrostomus > Antrostomus carolinensis. Next base: position 12,329 of record NW_010293798.1, read on the forward strand.
CCATTCAGTGGGGAACTCTCACCTTCTGTGCTATTGCCAATGAAAACAGTTAAAATAATATTGCAAAGCAAATAAAAGGACAGATAAGCAATTTCACCATAGTGATCTGTTTTCTTTGCAGAAAGATGTAGTGCTGTCACTTATTGCCAGAGCAGTGTAGTTAAACCTCAGTTTGCCAAACTAATATCCTGAAATTTATCATGTTGTGTCCTATAGAATGTGTATTTCAAGTGACATTAGCTTTTCCAATTTGAACACCAAATGACTGTAAAAAAAATTGAATCTTAGAAGAGAAAATGCTAATTGCAAATGTTAAGACTGAAAAATAAATCAGAAGCCTAGCTTGTGTATGTGTGCTGCTTGTTCAATGATGTAACATGACTGGCTTAGATTTAGCTCACTCAAGGTAGAGAAAAACCTTATGCAAAGAGTTAATTTATATTTCTCAGATGTTTTGAACAGTTCTTTAGCCTGTGTTCCAACAAGTGTGATTGCAGTGTGTTAGCCTCTTTGGACAAACAAGTAGTCATGGTAAGTAGCATGTGACTGCTACATGGCCATCATCCATGAGAGTTTGGCTCTTTTCTCTTGCAGCTCAGTTTTCACTAACTGATTGCAGATATCTAGTAGGGATTTCTTCACCTCAGTGGTTTGAAGAATTTATAGAATTGACACTGTTTCTTTCTTGGGGCCAGCAGTGTTGGGGGGGGGAGAGGGGGAGTGGAAGAGAGTTTTGCCTTTTGTCCTACATATCTGTTATGAAGATAGCATTTAAACCACCACTCATTTACGCTCTTGAGAGGAATGTCTAAGATGTTCTCACCTGTATTGGTTCTATGGTAATTACTTGTTTAGGAAATGAAACAGACTGGCTAATTTAGATGCGTGTCTCCTTGGGTTACTTCTCTTTGAAGGCAAATGCTGGCTTAGGTGCTCTCTTACCTGGGAAATACTGGTGAAATTCTTGTCTTGTTTTCCATAGTGTCTGTGCTAAATGCCAGGAATTGCAACAACAGGAACTTCATCCATGTAAAAAGTCCTGTGCATGTACCAGAAAAATCTTAATTGAGCTGTTTTTATCCTGCACAAGAGGGAAACTGTGATACTCCATGGTTTTATACCCCTTCATACATAACACACCAAAAGCTGTTAGCATGCTTCTCTCCCTGAAGAAAACAAAGTTCAAATGCTTCAATTAGGAGACTAACTCCAAGAGTGGAGCCCTCAAGGAATCTGAAGGAGGGAGACTTGCCTTCTGGGAGGTACTGTATCAACAAAAGAGATGTGAGATCAACAGGAAGAACTGCTGCAGAAAAGGGCCCCAAGGATGGATCAAACAACCTGTAACTGTACATTGAGGAAAGCTTTCCAGCATGACCTTCCATCCCCACCCTCCCACCACTTCTAACTGCCAAAAATAAAAGCAAAAGAGCTTTCTGGTTCAAGGTCTCATTAGAAGTGGTTTGGAACTATAAACAAAGATTACCCTTCTTGATTTCTGTTGTGTTGAGGGAAGCACACTAGTGTGCTATAATTATAAAGAAAAAGGATGGCATCAAAGATGCCAGACTCCATTATCTTCCTAGTTGGAACAATGCGTAGGCCCCACAGTTTTTGGCTTACTGGGTTGAAAGTGAGATGACTCATAAAATCTTAGCCTGAGGAGTCTTGTTCATTCCAATAATCAGTAACTTAATTAACTCAAATCTCTGAAAACTAATGAAAAGCAAACAGAAATTTATTTGATTTACCACTCCTGTAACTGAGTCTAATTGAGTGGGAGCAAGCTTAGTCAGTTCCATTGCAAGATGAAACAAGCTGGCTTGTGCTTTCAGTGAAGGTAGTCATTTACAGTAATGATGAGAATCTATTAGCAGAATAACAGTCCAAAGATTTATCCAGTGATGATAGTGAGAGAAAGAAATAATACACCTGTTAGAGCATCTGCTTTCATTTTTTTTTTTAATCTATGTATATATCATGGCTATAATGGGGCTTTTACAGCAGTTAAAGTAGCTATTGACCTAAAAACTGTTAACAACTGACTGGGCAGATTTACCAGCTGTGGTTGATGGATATTCCCTTAACTGAAATCTCCAACATGCTGGGTGTTGATTTAGTCAGTCAATTCCTAGGAATTTTTGGTTTCTCGTGAAACTAGTAGTGGCAGAGGGATGTGTGAGGTTTTTAATATGGAAGAATGTGTTTGAATTACTGTAGTCACTAAACTAAGTGCAGGTTAGAGGTCTTCCTTTTTGTTTACTTTTGAAAGCTGCTGTATTGGAAGTTCTTGATGCTTCATTATACTTCTACACCTGCAAAGTTAGCTTTCAACTATGGAAAGAAAGAGCTATTAACTTTGTGCCTTAGGTTTGATCTAAAATACTCAAGAATCATTGTTTGGAAGACTGAAGTGTGTGCTTTTCCTTAAGTATGAAGCATAATGAAATCTAGACAGATTATGTCACAGATGGATAGTAGAAGGATAATTGAAATCATCATGCTGTCTCCAGCAGTTGCTTTTTACCTGAGAATTGGCTGTTGACTGATCTTGCCATGAGATTTTTTTTAAAAAAAAAAACTACACCTTTTTAACCTCTGTTAAACATTTAAGTACATTGCATACACAGCAAGTCTGTGCATATCTCGAGGTGTTAAAATGTACTTTGTGGGAAGTCTGCTTTCCAACCCCCTTTTCTCCCCAGAAAAAAAGAAAAAGGAAAAAAAAAAAAGGAAATCCTTTTAGCAGTGATAGAAGACAGAGGGTAAACCCTACATAATTTATGGGAAAAGAGCAGTGAAAGCCATTTATCCTCATAGGAGTAATAAGGTGTCATCTATTCTAATACTCTTTGCTGCTACTTCTGTCACGCAGTTTGCACCAATATAAAAGTACAAGATAGACACTTGGAGAAAGCTATCTTTGTGTCTTCTGCTCTGCACCTGAGGGATGTACATATTGCAGTAGGTAAAATATCACATCTCTTGAATTAAACTTTATTCCATTAGCTCTTCTTCAGCTCTTAATGTAAGATAAGAAGTATACCAGCCCTGATGCTGAGTCAGAGAACTGCACAAATAATGTGGAATTTTAAAGAATTAGTTGCAGTTGTTTCTTATGAGGTCTTAGTCCCTGCAAATTATGCATCAGTCATCAGTTATGTTAGTTTTGCAAATACCAAAATCTTCTCTCTTTTATGGATCCATTGACAGCAGCATTGCCAGAATGTTAATGTTGAGAATTCATTTGCAGAAGTGTTAGAAACAGTCACTGGCTTCAGCGTTTTATGTTTTAGCAATCTCTTCTCTCTAATTTTTACTGTTTAAGCTACTTGTAACCTTGTTATAAAATTGCTGTACTAGACTGAGCAAAATTTTCTCCTTTTGTTTCCTGTGCCCCTAGTTACACCATTACCAAGATTAATTTAAAGTTATTGAACCTCTATGCAAGCGCTGATAGAGACTTCTTTTTCCTCCAAACAGCAGTTACACTGAAATAGGTGCTGCAGATGGGAATATGAGCTGGTGAAAAATGGTGACAGAAATTATGCAAAAATAATTTCTATGTTTACTAGGGAGAGTTCATTACTATTTTGCAGTGTTATTATCAGTGCTCATCTCTTTCCATGCTAAGAAGCTGAGGTTTTTCAGATAAGTAAAACAAAAGTAGTGGTTATTTTCTTTGACTTTGATGCATTGATGTCAGAGGTTATGTGTAGCTTTTGGAGTATTGAAATGGAAATATGTTACATTGTCAGAAATGTATTTTCTGAGAATTCTTTCTCACATTATTTTCCCTGAAAGGTCAAAGTGGATAAAAATGTTTGTAAACACCTGAAAAATTTATATCTCACAACTCAGTTGGAATTAGGATGTGTTGTAACACAGGATCATACTTCTGTCCCCTTAACCCCTCCCAAGTTAAATATCCAAGGTATGTGGAACACTTGCTTTGTTCTCAGTTTCTGTGAACCACAAGAATGGTAAAAAATGCTAAAATTCTCCTTAAGATAGTAATTTATAGCTTGATGATCAGGAATGTCACAGGAGAGGAGTGTTCTTATGTCATAGTAAGACTCTTCAACAGCAGTAAAGATGGAACTTTTAACTGCTGGAATTTGAGTATAGGCTGAATAAATTGGGTACAGTTAAGCCAAATGGACAGAAAAATACCTAGGAGCTAGTAACTCTACAGAGCTTACTGATTTTTAATGTGCTCTGATGTTGCTCCCCTCCTCCCTCTCTTAATGAAGGAGTCCAAAAATAATCCATACCAGTTCTGGATGACAGTGTGCTTCATAATGTTAGTGGATTGTTGCACTTAATGCAGTTAATTCATAGCTATATACACAATTCACTTATAATAGTTTGACATTGAAAAGTTTAGTTATGAAGCCTTATTCCCAGAAGTCTGAAATTCCTTCAATGATTCTTAGAATAACCTTAGTGAAATAAATCCTTATTAACTCCAAAAATAGAGATGTGGATCCAATTGGCCACAGTGCTCTGAGTGCTGAGCATTTACTTATTAGTCTTTACTGCTGTTGAGAGTAGCTGAATATTGCGGTTCATGTTGGGAAATTTGAGTTGACTGATTTGCCCTCAGAAACTCAAAAGATTTACATGACTTATCACATGCACTCAGTAGGCTTCTAAATGACTTCCTCATGTCCCCCAATGCACCATTGACTACAGTGGATATCTTTGCATTACAATGCAAAGACATATCTTTTTTCACTGACTAAAAATTAACTAATGTACAGAATTATAATGCAGTTAATTTATGAGGTTAAATTGCAAATAAAATGGAGCTTTATTGACTGTTTCCATTGTATTCACATAACTGAAACTTCTTTATGAGAGGGACAGGGAGAGATGGTTGGGCTCTTTCATAACCTAACTTCTTGTCATGTGTGCTGACAGATATTCCTTCCCCTTTCCTCCTCCCAACCTAGGCACCATCTGTATATGCCCTTGTACTTTTAGGCTCCCACACGATATTTAATACTGGAACTTTCTGTTTAGCTGTTACAATATACGTCTTCATGCCTAAAGCAAATACATACATTTTATTTTTGTGAAAAAATGGTGTTGATCTAGAAGTGTTTTAGGTTTAATTTATGTGAATCGGAGTTTAAAAATGTTATCGCAATAAGTTCTAGTTCTTATCCTCTGTCACTAGTAGTAAAATTTATGAACTGCTAAGTCTAGTTTTTCATATTGAAAGGAATGAGAAACTGTAAATCTCAACAGCTGCTGAGTTTAAGCAATTGGGTTAAATATAAGAGACTATTTTAATGTATGTTCTGCGGGCAAATTATCCCCATATATCGCCCCAAATTTTTTTTTTTTTTTCTGAAATAGATTTTTCTCAGTCATCACCAAAACCCAATGCACACTGGCCAATTTTCCAGGAAGTATTTAGGAACTCTTGTCTGCCACATGCACTGTAATGATGGTGACACAGTGTTGGCGACTCCCATTTAGTAGAAGTATCTGATCAAGTGATCTTCCAAGGGGTCTGCTGCTGATGGCTCTGAGTAATACTTTTGGATTGCTGCACTGAGATCTGGCTGTGCTCCTCTGCAGAAGAGTAATTTTCAATCCTCTTTTCCTTCATCACCTTCAGCAAACTAGCCAGTGTTCCAGATTTTTGACTGTGCTTCATATTTGTGTCTATTTATTTTCTTGCAGTCCGCCACTTTAAAACATAGCAGTTTGTAAAATAACAAAAATGTCAGAAAGAAAAATACCGTATGAGAGAGGTAGGTAGACTTCCTAGCAAAAGTTCAAAAACTAACTTGAGCAGATTCTGAAACAAACATACATAACTGCCAGCAGTGAATTGAACAGATACTAGGGAATTGGGCTATGTCATTGAAAGCAGAACTTCCTCTTTGGCTGTTTCTTAGAAAGTGTATTTTGAAGCACAGTCACGTTAGGTGCCATCAGATACATTCTTTCTCACTGACCAGAACACTGATGAGATGGGGCTGTTGTTGAAACATCAAGGCACTCGGATTTATGGAAGTTGGGAAAATCCTAGTTTTCACTGAACTCTGTACATGCTATGGTTCTTTACAAGTGATGGAAGAACTCTGTCTTTGCAGATTTGAATGCTCAGCAGAGATACTTTCACTTACTTCACTATTTTTTTACCATGTTTACATCGAAGTTTAGACCATAAGAACAAAATTAAGAAATGTTTTAAGTAATTTAAATCAAGTACATCATAAAAATAACAGGTAAGTTTTGACCACTGAAATTCACAAATTTTTAGATCTTTAAGCAGAAATGGAAGATAATGGAGAGGTGACATCTTGCTTATTTCATGATTTTGTAGATTATTCTTATTCTGCCTCACTTTGCACGTCTGCAAAAAAACAAAATCAACCATTAGCCCCTACTTTGTAGCTTCAGATATACCATAGGTTTTTATTTCAAAGACAAATGGGGTGGAGTTCAACCTTTCTGCGCAACATTAAGACTAGAGAAGAACAATTTTCAGATTTATTTTTTTTGTGGTTGAAAGCATCTGCAGAATATCACTGCAAGGCAGGCAGTGAAAAAGTTATTTTCTGCAGAGTTATGCTATGTTGCCATACTTCAGAGGTTTTTAATTCCAGTTAGGATGCTGTTTACAGGTTTTTAAAAGCTGTTTATTGCTTCAATTATTGTGATTTTTGTCTTGATATTTCCACCTTTACAGTGAATGGATTGCTTCTGATTTACACCTCAGTTGTCAATTTTTGTGTCTATTATGTATATCAAGTGACATGATGTCAAAACTGCTCCTAGGAAAATTTATCTTTTCTGTTTGCTTTTCTGAGCATAATATTTTTTTAAATAGATGTTTAAAATTAAATCATTAGGAATTTTAAGAAAAAAATTAACTGTTTAAAGTCTAATCCAAACCAGAATAGACTCTATCATGCTAATTTAAATTTATCGATTTTCAGGCTAAGCTAGCAGGCTTTCTGCTGCAATCCATATTCTTTACTGGTATGTTAATTTATGGTAGATTTTACACAGGGCTTATATTTCTGGTACAGCTGTGCTAACTTGTATCACTTGAGTTATAAATGAATTTGCAAACTCACTTGGAGGTCCAAGTTACTTTAATATTCTTAATGTTTTTTTTCCTGCAAACAAAGAAAATCTCCTGTTGGGGAACAGCTTTTTCACACTGACTCCTGCTTTTTTATAGTGTTATGTACTGGCTCCTCAGGTGGCCTCTGAGGAAGCAACTCTGCTGCCTCTGGTCTATTCATGTTATTGCTCTGAGTTCTGCAAGGGTAATTGGATGTTTGGGTTTAAAGATTTGAAAAGTATTATGGGAATCGAATGCTTTATGATTTCATGGTAAATGAGGTGGAAATGCTTTTAACAGTAAATATTAAATTAAAAGTTAAGAAAGAATTGGGACTTAGTGATTGAGAATTGATTGAATCAAACACAAATGTAACAGCCTGTATATTAAATGCACGTCAAGAAAACGGCTCTCAGAATGCTTACTCTGTTAAGGTCCTGTTCCAAAGAAGCACTTTTGTCTTGAGTATTCCTTTCAGGGAAGGATATTCTTAGATTTCATAGAATCCTAGAATACCTGCTTGGAAGGGACCTCAAGGATCATCTGGGCCAACATTTCTTAGCAAGAGCACAGCCTAGACAAAATGGCTCTGCACCCATCACTTCCCTGGTGAGATTATTCCAATGGCTGATTGTTGTCATTGTGAAAAATTTTCTCTTGTGTCCAATCAGAATCTCCCCAGGAGTAACTTTTACTCATTACCCCTCATCTTTTCCATGTGACTCCTTGTAAAAAGGGTGTCTCCATCTTCTTTGTAGAAACCCTATAAGTACTCAAACACTGTGATGAGGTTGCTCCTGAGCCTTCTTTTCTCAAGGCTGAATAGACTGTATTCTCTGCTGATGATTTCTCCCCCAACCCTGTAATTACTTGGGTACCAATCTCAGTTTTATTATTTTTTAACAGTTCCAGCTTTATCAGAATTTAGTCTGTATCAGAGCTCTTGCAGTTGCTAACCCTAATCTGGGCATGATTACTATTATAAAGTAAGGTAAATGATCTGTGGGTCTGGATGTTAAGGTTGAAGTTTGACTTTCCTTTATTCATCAAGATATAATGTTGCCAGTAAACACTGAGGCACATAAACCATGACCCAAATGCAACAGAGAATGACAGGTAGATTAAAAAATTATTTTGAGATAACCAGGAGGTCAAAAATACTCTAAAATATTTGCTTTGGGGGATCAGAAATTGTGATTTATCAGGGTATGAATTGATCCAGCTCAATTTTTTTGAGGTCTTAGTGAGGTCTTATCATAATGATGAGGTCTTATCATAACTGACAGCAGACATACACATCCAAGGTCTGAAAGAGGAAGCTCATAATTTTAGACATTAGCAGAGCTGAGATCAAACTTCTGTCATATGTTATGATTATGATCTGTTCAATGCCTCAGATAAAATTATTAATTCCTGGGGTTTCCAACTACTTGTGTTGGTGAAAATGGACATTTACTTTGCTGGACAGAGATGCTGCTGTTGCAACTCTCCTTGCATCAGTGTCTTGCACACTGAGAAAAGGAATTTGTGTAATGTAGATGCTGTCTGCTGCTTCATACACTTTTATAACTGACGATGCTCGGTTATTACATAAGGCCATCTAGTGGGACAATTCTGGTAGTAGCTGTGTATGCTGAAGTTAATAGCTCTAAGTTGTAAGAAATAGTGGATAGGTTTGCAAAGATCTACTTAGTTTTCAGTTATATTCTAATTTTTATTGTCTGTTACCTCAAATATTGATGCAGCAGCAGTTGTTCAAATTCTGTATGGTTCACCCTCAAATTTAGTATGAGTCTAGAAATGGAATCACCTAGAACCTGGAGGGGTAACAGAATTAAAAACAGACCACGCAGTAGAATTAAATAACTTCTCTATGTTCTCTGTAATTTCCTCTGTATTTATGCAAATAGTGTCAATAATGACAACTAGTTTATGGTTTATATGTTCATCCGTTACTTCTGAAACACTGTTTTGTTTTGTTTTTTCTTTATTCTGTATGTTCAGCAAGGGCCTCACCTGTAGCCGGGCATGTATTTCAGTGATGTATTCTCTCCCTTCCTTTCTGTACTTTAGTGTTATCTATATGTATATTCTTCTGGTTCAGCTGAATGATGGCTTAGTCTATCCTGTGGCTTTCCACAGATGAAGCAAAATGGGAGAAGTACTATAGCCAGAAAACTAATTTATCTGCGAAACGTAAATGATCACTGTCACACTTCTGGCATCTGTGGTTTATACTAACCTCCATAATCTTTACACTAGTGATAAAGAGTTGTGGAACTTCACATAATTGTATCTTATGTAAGAAGAGAAGTGGTGTCAAAGCTGGGAACCACTTTATTCTGGAAGGTATTAACTGAGAGCATTGACACCAAGTCACTTACCAGAACTTGTATGATTTATTGTTTTGCCTGCAAAAAAGAAAGATCTCGGGCTGCTTCTATGATGTTCTTGTTCTTCTTTAACCTTTTGTTTCCTGGGGGTTTTGCACACAGACATAAGGTTTTAATACTTTGCAGCTCAGGACTCAAGCTTAGATATAAGTACAGGCTTGACTGAATAAATTAATTCCTTTTTGCTCCAGTCAAATACAGAAAAAAATATGCCTCCCCTGCCACTGCCTGAGACAGAACCAGAAACTTCAGTACCCCATACTTCTAGGAAACCTCCTTTCAGCTACATTCTGCTCCTGCTTACTTGCACAACTGAAATGCCTGCACATGGAAGTAGGTTGATATCTGAGCAGAAAAAATTTCTGGGGCAGAGGAAGTTTACAGGAAGCCTCTAATAAAACCAAAAATCAAATAAAAATAGTGATTGATGGAGCCTGGGATGAGTAAAAAAAACAACGTAGTGTATTCTTTAGCCACAGGTAATATATTGGTGGTTATCATGTGCCATCTATGCTATTTCTGTTGCATTCCTGTCAGTACACAGACTAGTTAGTCCAGTGCTATGTGTAACTGGAAGGTGTGATTACAGGGGTCAGGTAAGAGCATGTGGCTGATGCAAAATTAACATGAAAATATTTAGGCTTTTAAAGGAAAATGTGCTTTGTTGAGGTCACATGAATAAATGTGAGCTTTACTCAGGTTATTCTTGAATTTATAAATGAGCAGTTTTAAATGGCAATTTGGGTATTATAACACCATTAACATATAGAAAAGTTTGAAGTGTTAAGGCTTAGAGGGGAAACAATGAATGTTATAAAGGGTCAACTACTGCTTTCAGTAATTTACCTTATGAAGTCTCCATAGAGAAGACAAAACCTTGTCTTCTCTATGTGTGTGTTGTAAAATCATGTCAAGCACAGTGACCATGCAGTGGGATTAACAAAATTATTTTCCAGGAGCAAGGAAGAATGATGGGTTTTGTCCAACTCTTAAGAAATTTTCATCATATCAAAGAACAGAGAAATGAACTGAGGGGAAGAGGAGCTGAAATCAGTAAGGATTAAGGATTTCACACGCTCTGCTCCTTTCAGTAATCTCCAGTGAGCACAAATGTGAAGTGTCACTATTCTTTTCTACATGACTATTTAGTACTAAAAACTGTCCATGGTTTTACTGTTGAAAAGAGGTTTTTAACCTCTTATGCTGTTGCAAAACGTTTTTAACAGGAGCAGAATCTTGTGATAAGCTAATAAGCTTCCCTGCAGCCAGATTCTTTGGTAGTTGAGAACTGAAAAGAATGAAGCTCACATTACTGTTTTGATATGTTTGGGATGGTGATACTTTTTTGGAATTAACATGAACAGCATTTCCTTAAAGATGCTTGGAGACTGTCAAACAGGAATTAATGGAAGACAAACTACTTTTCTCCATATTCTTTATATGTTCTATTCTGTTACAGAAAATAATTATTTGCTGGTTTTTACTTTCAGATAACTGAGTAATTTGGAGTAAATTCAGCTTATGAGCAGCTTATTTCAACTAAAAATATTATTTGTTTGAACCGTTAGGCTATTGTACAACAGGATTTTAAAAGTCTGAATGCCACCCTCATCACATAGGAAGAGAAATATCTGAAAGAAATAGGATGCTTTTGTAGATGCCATGAAGTTAGAGTCAAAACCAGAGTAAGAACAGAAATGCAGTGAAGTTGGCAGTGCTTTTTTTTTTTTTTCTATGTGTAGCTCTGTAGTGTTTTACTATTGGCTTAGAGTAAGTGAAAATGAGTGTGGTGTACAGTCCATGGCTATTTACTGCAAAGTGGAGAATAGAGTGGTCAGACTCCAGAGACTGATGCTGTCTTGATAGCAACAATATTTTAGTTCCACATAATCACAACAAAACTACATATTTCCTTTAAGGTTCTTGCAGTAATAAATATAGCAATTTTTTAAATGGCATAATAACTGTTATATTGGTGAAAGCAACAGCTTCTGTTATCTTTTAGTTCAGACACAATTAAAGAACAACAGAACTCACTGCATTTATGATCCCTCATTACTTCAGTGCCACTGTCCTCACAGACATGTGGGTTCTTTAAACTGAATACTGCACAAAATGGTAATGTGGAGTGAGCCTGCACTCCTCCACTAGCAAGAGTTGTAGTTTGACAATTACAGGAGGCAAATCTCAAGCTTTACAGGTGTACTTTTCTAGTTGCTGCTCAAAGCTGCCATTGACTTAAGCAGATGTTTTGTGCTTGCTAGAGCATCCAGGCCTGGCTGCAGATAAATGTAGCCACTGATGGCATGTTTAATAAAACCTAGCATCCACATTATCTATTTAAATATTTTTCTTGAAGGTGCTTAATGCTTCTGTTTAAATCTTTGCTTAGAGAAAAGATATACATTTATAGTAGAGACATGTAGTGCTATGACAATTATGGGAAGGAAGACTGCTTTTTCCTTACCTCCTAGTAGTATGTAGTGTTGAATACTAAAAATACCATCCCTCTTGAGCACACTGAAAGGTTTCTTGAAATACTTAGTATTATCTAGGGCTTTCCAAGTCTGAGTGATCACAGAAATTTCAACCAGGGTATCTTCTGACTGTAATTTTGTAAAAGGCTCTAGCTATCTTAAATGTCTCTAAATCTGGAAAACTGAATAGACAATGGCAATGGCTTAACAGAAACAGGGCCTGGTCTATCAAAACAAGTTGTTCCTTAAAAACAAAACAAAACCACAAACAAAAAAACCTCCCAACACAACAATCCCCCTTCCCCCATATGTCTTAGAAAAGTCTAGCTTCTTAAATATCTCTGGGGGTACTAATGAGAAGCAAGCTGCATCCTCTGAATCTCTAGTGGTTGTTTTTGTAGATGTTTTAGGTATTTATTTGTGGACTGGGGATGGAATATTAGCCAGTTTAGTGGGAAAGCAGCAGATTCCATGACAGCAGAATGCTTTTTTTTTTTTTTTTTTTTTTTTTCCAATTGCAACAGCTTATCTATCTCCTACATTTTCCGTTCCTCAGTTCTAGTGTGGTGTAGTCACACTCAGTACAAATGCTGCTAAACTTGAAGATATTTGATGGTATTTTCAGGACTAAAAATTGACCATATACTTTAACAGTTTTGCTTCATGGTTTTGAAGGATTGGATCTCAGTTCCTGAATCAAAGCTTGCTGAATAGGTAACAAAATGAAGAGATTATCTGAGAACCTAAGTGAGGTTTTTATGTATGTTTATATTTCATGGTCTCCAGCTGGCAGAGGCAACCTTATGTTTGGGTCTTTCAGAATATCTGCTTTTAAGCATAGGTACTTAAGTGTGATTCAAAAGATATGAAGTGTGAGTTATATAGTAAATGGATGGAGGCACGTCCATAGGATGAGTCAGAACACAGATATTAGTTTGAAAATGGATGTGAATATATCCCTTGGTTTGCCTTCTGAGCAGACATGTATAATCTCTCTGGTGTGTGGAATGGAAGCTATGTAGCTGTGGTTAGTACAGAGCTGAATTCAAATCAGTTCTGCAAAGACTTTGAGCACGTTAGCTGGGCTCAGTGTTGTATTAACTGTGGTTACATAGCTTTTGGTTGGCTCCAAATATAAGCCAAACTCATCAGAAGACTAGATATGCACCAAAACATTTTACTCCATTGGGAGTGAAATTTATAAATAAATTTGAGGATCTGAGACTAGTTGAACAGATTGGCAAGGATATATGGGTTTCCAGAGAGTTAGGTTTCTAATTAACTTTATAAATATAGGATTTCCTATATATAGAAAGTTAAATGCTTAGCAGCTGTCAAGAAAACTGTACAGGCACAGTGTCTGACAGCTCAGCTGCGGCATAGTGTAATTGTATGAGAGCTGACATGCTAGCTATGTAGGAAATAAATTTATTTTAGTAAAATAGCTGTATGTGAATGACATCCAACTGTTTTTCTGTGGAATGGAAGACTCAGTGACTTAATAGACGGAACATAACAGCAAATAGAAAACAGTGATAATTATGAGCTTTTAAGTTTTTGTAAATATGTGAGCAATACTTTGAGAAGCCAATTTAGTACTCCACTGGATATTGATATTAATAGCATTATTTTAGATCATTAGCTTTTTTAGAAGTAGAAAGTGACAAACCATTTAATCTGTTTATATTATCCTAGCAGAAAAAGCACTATTAACTCATGTTTGTCTTCATCTTTTAAATTACCATTAAGTCAAATAGTTCAGTGCCTCTGTGTTTGAACCAGTTCAATCTTATCAGTTTAAGATAAATAGAAGCCAAAAATGCTTTTATGAGACTTAGTTGTAATGACTGGAAGACTCTGAACTATGGCCAATTTAAATGGTACCAACTGAGGCCAGACAATGTGAAACAGCTAAGGCAGCATTTGATCAAATTTCATCTACCATAGACCTAAACAGATGAAATGCAATGAAGTGCTGGGCTTACTTAATAGGCCAAAAACGTTACAGATGAGAACTTCTCATTGACTGGAAGTTGCAAATGAAGTTTACATTTGGGGAAGGAAAAAAAAAGAAAAAACTTAAACTCTCAACCATGCAATAGGCAGGACTTTGCCAAATACTGTTGCATCTCATAGCTGTATATGTGGTGCTAACTATCTCAAAGATGACTTCAGATCCAATTTTTAAGCATCTTGTACAGAGATTGAATGTCTCAGTAAAGCAGTGTATTGATCCACTCTCAAATTTGGTATATAGGAGAACATAAACATACTGCTTTATTTCATATGCACCAATGCTGCTGCATGGAAGCTCAGAGTTTTCACCTGGGACTGTAGGTTAAGGTGTTTTCATGAAATTGCCCTCAGTTCTAACTGATATATATGCTGAGTTACAGTGCTCGAGAAGAAACAACTTCTTGGTTTCTTTTTACTACCTGGCACTAATTTGAAATACTTAATTGTGATTATTATTATTGTTATTAGTGTCAATCTTAATCTCAATGGATGCATTAATTGAATTTGACTAGTCTAGTGGTATTATCCCTTCTTCATATTAAATATTTAAGTTTTATAAACTACTAAGAAGCTGAAATGATTTAGTAGAGACTGACAGGTTTTTGTAAGATCTTGTTTGATATATATCACTTTCTAGCTTTTATTTTCCCATGATTATGGAAAATTATTCAGTTCTTATGGATCATAAAGTGTAGTACAGATGAAGTTTCAAAAGATTACCAAAATTCTTTATCTTGGGATTTGGTGAACCATGTGAATAAGTAGCTAGCATTTTCACTGTCAAGGCCAACACAGTGCTAAATAAAAGAGTACTTAGATTATTTAAAAATACATTATATTCTTTATGCTCTTTATCCATAAGTTTTACTCATTCTCTCATTTTGCCCTTGCAAAAAACGGAAATCTTGCCTCTGGGCAGTGACAAAGTTTTGTGGCAGTATTCTCTGAAGCCTTGAAACTTTGAACAAATGGTGAGCCAAACTTCCATTTCAAACTTCTGTCTCAAAAAAGATTTTATTGCAATCATAATTGATGTCAATGGTGTACTAAGAGACTTTGTGGAATGAGCATTAAAATATAAAAGTAAAACATGAATAAAGAATAACCACACTCAACCATTTCTCATGGCAAAACCAGGATTTACTTAGGGGACAACATAAGGTGGGGGTTTTTTTGTCTACCATAATTTCTATGTTTAGTAATACCCCAGGAGGAATGAACTACTTGTTTAAGGTTTTATCTACCATAGATGAAGAAATACTTTGAAACTGTGCCAGGAAAATACAAAATTAGTTTGTATAACACAGATTCCATAGGTAAAACCTACAAGGGGCAGCTGCAGTTTTGGACGTTATCTTATTCAACTTCAGTTCTACTTTTTCAGCTGGGTGTTAATGTACACAGTCCCACTTGGGAGGTCTGCTTCCACCTTTTCTTTCTGAAAGTTTAGGTAGGTTTTTCTGAACTTAAAATGCAAACAAAAATTTTCATTAAAAATACAGGACCATTTCAATTTTTCTCATTTTCTCTTTGATAGTGTACTCTGGATGTTTGTTCAAGGCACAGACTGAATTATTGAACATTTTATTGGCGCATTAAAAATAAAGCTGAGTTTGCAAGATGGGCAAATCACTATTTTAAGTAGGTAGTTTACATTGAAAAAATATATTTTAGAATTTATTTCTGATAAATTCACACAGGTGTCAGTAAGAAACCTTTAAGCTTGCTGTCTTTAACTTCCAAATTGCCTTTAGTGACAGCATCTAAGAAAAAATCTTAATTGATTAAGTTAAATTAATCTACCCTTATGCAAGACTGTTTAAAAAAAAAAAAAAATTGAAGGTTGTAGTACTTCAAATGTAATAGCTACAATTTAGAATGTTGTGTTATGTAATATTTCGAAAGTTAATAATAATTTTAATAATACAATTAATAATAATTTTTAATAATATTAATACATTCAATTAATCATGGAATAATCACTGTTAGCACACTGTTACATTTTAACATTAATTTAATGTAAAAATATTGCCAGTAACTTATGTTTCACAACAAACTTCTAAAAGTGTGATAGACCATCCATTTGACATATTGCCAGTGACAAAAATTGTATGTAATCCCTTTATCATGCTTAGAGTACTAGTTTGCTTCTGATTTTTGCCCTTGATGTGTTTTCTATGACTGCTGTTTTTCATTAGCCTGACCTGTTCAGCTATGTATTCTTCAAGACGAAGAAAAACACACACCAGGTTTGCATAATAACAAATTTAGTCAATCATCAGTAACTCAAGCTTTTCTGCAAGCCAGTTCAGAAAGGATCTTTTCTACTGGGTCTTTTGGCTGCTATTTGCCAACCCAATGCAATGAGCTGCCCAAGTGCGATGCCGTAGTGTTATTTCATTTTTGTTCTCTTAAGTCAATCTGAGTTAAGCTAACAAGTCTCTTTGACTAAAAGGATAACACTTTGGAGTCAGCTTTATTAAGCTGCCTACTATGACTAGAGAATTGCTGTGTGACGTACAAATACTGCAACTGTAAATCTGATGGGAGGGCCCTAAACAAAAAATAAGTCCTGAAAGATTTTGGACAGCTGCAGCTCAGAAAAGGTCTGTACTTTATAGTCAGTTTACATCATCTGCTCTACCAGGCATCAAACTAGTTTTCATATGGGTGTTTTAGTAGGTCTGGTTTGATGCAGTCCTTTCTGTAGAGCTATTGTCAGTTTTTCTTTTTGTTTGTATTTTTTTTTTTTTTTTAGAAGCACACTGGTAAACAGAAGGGCATTAAGTGACTTTCCTTCAGAGCTGTCTTTTTGTTACATTTTTGTGTACTTAAGTTTGTCTCCCTTTAACTTTTTTAACCTTACACTACACTCCAACTCACTGAGTCTTACCTAAGTAATATTTTGAAGTCTCTGATCACTCTCTCTACCCTCTTTGGGAGTGGCTCTCATTTATCTAATGAGCTTGGTTGGACTATATTCAGGTTTGAGTGTCTGAATGTATTCCAGCAACATCCTAGTTCCTTTGCTTTTTTCTCAAGAATATTATCTCAGGGTTTACAATCTCCTGTTGCCCCCAACTATTATTCCCTTACTTTGCCTAAATTCCTGATTAGTGATCTGGAAGAATCTGGACTCATCATTTCTGAATAGCCATAATGTTTAATAATGATTAATTCTGTATTTTAGTACTATTCTCCAACGTTTTACTTAATCCTTGATGTTTCTACATGCATGCTTATGAAGTGTATTTGGTTACATAATTGATTGAATTAAAATAAAAATAATTACTGCATTGAATAGTTTTGGAACTATCTGGAGTTCTAAAAAATAAAAATAAATAAATTACAATGTTAGTGGAACAATAAGTAGCAGGGATCAAATATTCTCAGAAACTGTTAACCTTAAACTGTTAAGCCACAGAAGAAATAGTGAGTGTGAATAGTTTCATGGTTTAATATTTTGGGATGCTTTTGTGTTTATTGACTTTGTAAATTTATTTTCTTGGAAAATGTATAAAAACAAATCATGCTGTTTTGCAGCTGCTTTTGGATGTAGGCTTACTCTATTTCTGGTGCAGGAAAAGTCTCTAAGAGTTGGGAAAATGGACTGGAGTGTATGTGTACATCAGGTATAAGATATCATATTAATCTGGGTTTATCTTAGTAGAAATCTATTCTTTGTTAATGTCTTGCAATAAAAAGCATGGTCACTTTTTTTTCCAATCCCATAGAACATAAGTTTCCTATAGCTGTCTTGGAGTAACAGCTTATGAGCTCAAAGCTGGGTAAGAGAAGGTTCTCAAAATTAGACTCCCACTTATAGTAAAAGATGGGGCAAAAGAAATCTTTCCAACATTAGGTGATGATCATTGTTTCATGACTATTAAGAAAAACAAAAGAGCCTACATCTATCAGAATGAGAAGTAGATTGATGGCTCACAACATGTTAGAAAAAACCACCACGCTGACCTCTGAATCAGCACTGAGTGTTATTTAGCTACAATACAGTAGTTAAATTCTCAAGTAGTTAATTAACAGAAACTTTTTTTTTTCTATTCAGTGAAAGCTAGAATGTTATCTAGGAAAAAATAAATCAGAACTCAATTCTAGACTTTCTTGTTTTAACTGATAACTTAGTGTCTCAAAATTGGGTCTTGATTGTTTCAATCAAGGTCTCTTTTTTTATTTCTATAGGAAATTGCTTTTAGTCCTGGTATTAAACTGTCACTGATGTGCTACTTTAGCACTTCATAAAGGAAGTAAACATTTGTCTTGAAATAACTAGTGAGAGTTTGAGAGTGCCAGCTGGCTTTTCTGGGAGTTCCTCAGAAAGGAAACAGAGCTTGAAAGAAACAAGATTTTTTAATTATTTTTTTTTTATTGAGATGTACCAGTAGTATGTTCATCAGTAATTAGAGGAATGTAATGATCTGAGAACTTAACTACTTCCCCTCATTGCTGAAGGTGACAAGAATGCTAGGTATCTTAAAGTTATTTCCTGTTTATGGAAGAAAGATTGTAGTGACTAGTTATATTTAAATGTAAATGCTGAAACAATTAAAAAAAAAAAACAAAACCAGCTTTCCAAAAACACTCATAGAAAGTAGGAGTCCAAGAGATGCTCAACTGTCTAATGAAAATTCCATGTTTTATATATTGACCAAAATATGTTGCCAAATTAATTATTTCATCCATTGGTGCTCAGTGGATAGCAGAGGGGTTTGGAAAGGCTATAAATACCTCATGCCACCTATAGTTTCTGAATTTCTGTGACATTCTGTGTTACCATTTGTGGTAATAAACTAAAAGCAATTCATGTTTCCCTGCACTCTGTGTGTAGTCTTATTCTACAGCAAAAATGAGGGCACTTACATTCCACCATGAACACAATGAAGCTGATAGGTCACAAAAAGCAGCTAGGAGCACGGATGCAGTTACACCCTGAGTGATGAGGTAAAAGCATGCATTAGCCTGCCTTCTAGAAACTCACTAGAGTGTGCATTGTTGAAGAAGGTGCTTCAGGTTTCTCCAAGAGGATGTGCATGGATGTGAGACTGAGATGCAGCCTCCACCATCAAACTATGGTTGTTGGGGGCAATGTAGGGGAAACCAAAACAGTAATCTAACAGGAAAATCTTTCTCTGTCACAGTAGGATGATCATCCCGTAGCAGTAAGGCTTGGGGTATAGCTAATATAATTTTTATTGGAATTCTTTTAGGGAAATTCAGATATAGTTTTTTCAACTGTAATAGTAAAAGGGGAGGAGCATCCAGTGATTGCTTCTCCTTGTCAGTATTAACAGGTGTGAAATGCTAGACTAAGATACAAGGGCAGCACCTATACAGCCATTGCTTCTAATTCAGGGCCCATCTTAGAAAGCTGGTCATGGTTATGGGAAGTTCATCACTTGGTGAAGTTACCTGCAGATCTGCCAGACATGATGAGAAGCAAGAGCAGTCTGTCCCTCAGACAACTGCACAGGCTTAGTCTGAAAACAAAATATAGTTTGAGCCAAGTGATGCATGGAGACATAGCTGTGGAGGGATAGTGCCAGTCAACAATCAGCTTTGCCTGCAGTAGGTTTTTGTTAGCAGAAAGCTTAGATTTTGCTGGATAAGAGTCAATTTTCATTTATTGATACAAAGTAGAGACTGTCAGACACACAAAAGTGGGTTTTCATTATGAAGCAGGCTGTCAAGCATCTGAGTTACAGACACAGGAAAAAAATTATATTCACAGTATGCAGAATATACCAGCACCTCTAATTATCATATTTTGGACCAATGTACTACCTGTTGTATTCCCCTGCTGTTAGTACTAGCATCTCTGGTGTGGAACAAAAGGAATTTTAGGCCAGAAATTTTAAGCCCTGAATTTCTAGAGCTTATTTCATTCCTTACTTTGACTAGAAGTACATTATTCAGATTGAATACTTGCAGATGGAAGAGACAATTTATGTTACCAGTAAGAGTTGAAGGACTGTTCAGAAGCTTGAAGCTCTTTGTCACTTTCCTCTACAATCTTCTGCAATAATTTCTCTTACTGAGACTATTGTATAAACTATTTCAGTGGAAACACACATCACTCATCACTTACTTAGATGTTACTAAATATTTAAATAAAACAACCAACCAAACAACAAAAAAACCCCACAACCAGAAATACCCCCAAAAATCCAAATCACAAACCCCAACACCCAACAAGCTATTTTCCTAATTAGAAACATTGGAAGTTGGTTCGTGTCTTGTAATGTGATATGATAGTATTGACTTTACAAGTGTTTTCCAGTCTATAGTAATCCAACTGATTTTAATTCTAAGCTGAAATTCACTGTGTTGGAACCTTAAAAATATAAAGATATACTTCAGAATTCGAGTAGATGTAATTCCATCTGCAAAATATCTCTCTCCATAAATGAAACCAGTGAAACTACTAAATATTTCCACTGCATAAAATATGTCATAATTTGGCCCTAGATTTGATAAGGAAACTGAGTATGTTTTTCAATGCAAGAAGGGACAAATATTTTTAATATCTATCACAATTGTACCTTAAGAGCATTCTCCAGTAGCTTCATTAACAAATGATCACAGTTTCTTTCAGTAACACAAGAACTATTATGTGTTAACAAGAACATATGAGAATAGTGTGGGCTTTGGCTTTTTTGTTAAGGATTCTTTTTTTTTCTAAAATGAGAATTCTAGGTTACCTCTTAAGTGTACGATGCTTAGAATTTCAGATAGTTATTTTGACTTAGTGTGATGTGTACAAGTAGTTTAAGGCTAAGACATATGCAAGATAAGAAATGTTTCCCATCCTTACTTCTTTTTAATAATAAAGTTGAAGGCAATGTAAACATGCTTCCTATTTAAACATACTTCTTGATGACTGGTTTTGTATTAGCTGTTTTAGACAGTGAAGTCTGATACTGTAGTAGTTTAATAACTAGCTTCAAAAGAAAAGTCAAAATATTCTGACAAGTTTGTCCTCTCTATAGCAAATGTGCATAGTTTGTTCATCCTGTTAATGTGTATTTTCTGTCTACTTCATGGGGATGCTTCTGGAATGTTTCCCAGTCTTGTCTCTCTGATATGTCTGTGGGTTGCCAGTAACAATTGTTTTAGATTTCATGTATATAATTCTCATCAGAAATACAAGTCATGTTTTGATTATGCTAAAAACTTTCATTTATGATTCAAAAACCACTCACATCTGAAATGGGAGAAATCTATTTTAAATTGAGTGTTTTGAAAGAAAACACCTTACCATAACACTTTTTTCCCCAAGAGCAGTTACCTGATGGCAATATTTAGCCAGTATGAATGTTGTCTTTCAGAATGTCATTATCTTGATTTGGTTTTGGTGGAGCTGTTATTAGAGAAGATGTGGCCTTTATTAGTATGTTCAGTTAATTTTATTCTGGGCCAGGATTTAGTGCTAAAGCTGAGCGTTTCAGTAATGGTTTTCTGTTATTCAACTGTAAGAATTATGTCATTCTGGAAATCTCTCTTTGTATGATAGATTTTTCTTTCAATGGCAGTTGCCACAGAGAACCAATGTGCAAAACTTTTACTGTGTGCTTCTTGATTTTGTCATTCTTCATGCTATTATTCCACTTTGACACATCTCTGACTGTTTTATAAGTCTCTAACCTTATTGGTGTACTAAACAGGTAAGAAGTGAAAAGGCAATTGACTGTTGTGCAGCTTCGATGAGGACAGATTATTTTGGTTTAAACAGCATTTACATGCTAAAGCAGTTTAGCATTGGGTTTTTTCTATACCAGTTGTCCCCTGAACATGAAAGCATGTAAGCGTGCATAAAAGAGCTCTGTGTTATTGTGACATGTGTTGCTCTTCAAGAAGCTGGGATGATGTGAGAAGTTATCAGCCAAACAGCTTGTGCTCATGGAGCTGTGACATTCTTCTGGCTGCAGGCTAAAGCTTTATAGATGGGATGCACACAGTAGCACAAATTATAATCTTTACTTGAAAATCATAATCTTTACTTGAGGACAGTGAGTTGCTTACACCTGGGCAGTGCTTTGCCTGTGTATTTCAGCATATTGAGCTGTTACAGCTAATTTCCAGAAATTTCCTGTTCCAAAAATGGATTTGTAAAATCTGAATTTGTGACACACAGACGAAGTGCTTTGGGTCTGAACTGTGTTAGTATTTGTGCAGATGTAGAGGAGCTGCAAAGGCATAGTGATTCTAAAGCTCAGAGACAGATGGGCATGTGTGTGCATGGGCGTGTGTCTGCACACTCACACTCTGTGAGCAATAGCTGCATTATGTGTCATAATAACTGAAATTTTATAACAGTACCTTAGTGGCTGATGACTAATCTGGTAATATCTAGATTCAGAATGGAGAGTCATGTGTAGTGACCTGAGTCTCAAAAAGATTTGTGGCAGCAAGACTAAAGAATTGGCAAATGTAGGCAGAGGAGAGAAACATGCTGTTGGCAGCATATCACTTGCTGCATCCGTTCCTGGATTTTGTTCTAATCAAAGTGCTAAAAAGGGAACAAGCTTGAGCTGGGAGGGAGCTCTGTTGTGGTGAGAAAAGCTGTTAGTCTCAGGATTTGAAAGGGACTTCATTTGAACAATTATTTTTTTTTCTTAAATTCAGTAAGCATTGTTGATAACCGTGATGGATTACTAAATATATGTGGAGAGGAGTGGTGGTTATTTACTATTGTTATATCTTTGTAATAATTGTCATTCCTTTCCATAACCCTTTAAAAGCCAACTACCAAATGCTTTTAGTCTAGATAGTTTCCTGAATATTTTGCGTCTTCTGGTGTGAAGGAAAATAATCCTAAATTTCTTATGTTGTATTACTTTTATGAGCACTGACCAGAAACAGTCTGTCCTGAGCCTAATAAAATAGATCAAAATTATAATTTTCAGGGCAGTGAATGCATAAATTCAGAAGCAAGTTGGTATTTCTGCTTCCCCACCCACCACTGCCCCCCCAAACCCTCTCCACAATATTGGGCAAAAATAACTTGGTAGGAAGTATTAAAAGATCTAGTTAAGGTATTTATTTTTAAGAGCTTTGGTTTGTACAGTGAATAAACACAACAGTAAATATTTAAAAGGTAGTTTAACAGTAAGTAGTGAAAATTACATTAAACTTTTTCCATCTATGGAGGCTTCAAAAGCTAATCTTGATGGGTGCTTAAATAACTGTGCAGACTTATATTGGTTAGTGTATTAAATAGGCTGATAGCTTTCTCTGCAATTCAGTACACATGGTAAGTGGCTGTTATCCAATTTTGGAAAGCACTTTAAGGTGAATAATGGTCTAAGTTTTGTTCCTTTTGTGTGCAAAAATAAATAATGTGAACAGGTAAGAATTCATTAGTTTTAGCCTAAAATTTTCAAAGTCAACATACTTATGAAGCAAGTAATTTAGATGCAGTGAACTTCCAATATATTGCTTATGGAATGATTTTGGTATTCATTATCTGAGTAGCATTTTGTTGTAATGCATTTAATCTGACAGATGAACAGTGAACTGGTAATGAAATTATGATAAAGAAAATGTATTGAAGTAAAATGACTTCAATGGTTTAAACAAAACAAAAAACTCTTACAAAAAAACAAAACAAAAAACAAACAAAAAAACCCCCAAAAAACACAAAAAAAACCCCCCAAAACCACAAAGCCACCACCTCCCCCCACAACTTTTAAAAACCCTATTTTTTACTTATTCAAAGTACTGGCATTCTGGATAAAGGCAATCTTGTGGATATAAAAGTTCTTAATATTAATCCTTTTAAAGATGTTTAGTGAAAGTATGTCTCCAAGAGCTGAAACAAAAGTCAAGTAGCCAATAATTACAACAAAAATGTTTGTATTAAACAGATCCAGAACACTTAAGAGAGATTTTGGCAATATTTCCATGGAATGGGTCAGAAGGCCTACTACAAAATCTGAGTATTTCTGTATCTGTATAAACAAATAATACTCAAAGTATACAGCTTAACATATTTGATTGTGGTTAAATTTTTCTTAGACTATGTTTCATAACTGTGTTACTCTCTAAAAACATTTTGTTATTTCTTGCAGTTGTTTTATTATTTCCAGGGTGCTTGAGAATTTTAAATGAGACTTTACTGTGTACTAAATTTCAAAAAGAACATGTCTTTTCCTTTATTATAACACCAGAAAATTTAGGGTTAAAAAAAAAAATCCTTACAGCTCTAGTGTATATTAATTTGGAGGAGTGATTTCAGAAGTTTATTTTACACAATTAAATTCTTCTTTCTATGAAGCTTTTTTCAGATGGGGCTATACAAGCACTAATAAGATGGTTGAACAATGTTTCCAAACATTGATTATAAATTCAGTCTTCATACAGTTGCCAGATTTGAGGGGAGGATTCATCCAGTTCCTTATTTTTTTTAGGAGATGATTGTTAGAACCGTAAAAAGTAAACTATGAGTCTAATTATTACATCCTGAGCTTAGCCGTGATGTCTCTTGCGCTTGCTGTCCAGATGATTCCTCTTTAATATATTGCCTAAAGAAAAGCATGAAGTAGAGCAGGGCTTTATAGTCATCACACATCTCTCCAAAATCGTCTAACAGTATGGCTTTCAATTGAGTTTTCAGAAGCTCTTCCCTTCCTCCCCTGCCCCCCTCAGTCCAGTCTTCAGTAACTCTTTCTCATAAAATCAATCAAATTGCGCAGACATTATGGCAGGACACAAAGCACTGGCAACAGCCCAGGATTAGACTAGCTTGTTTTAGTCAGGCACTAATAAAAGTTAGCTAAGGAAAACTTCAAGTGAGTCCCTAACTACCTGAGCTGAAACTTTCATTTGATAATGTCTTTAAATACACAGTTTCTAAAGTAGGTAACAGCAGTGATACTGCTGGTTGACATATCCACAGGAGATAGATTGGCCAAGTAATTGGTGAGTGAGCATGCAGAGATGGACCTTAGAACATCAGTGAGGATAAAGGTGAACACACAGTGAGGGAAACCTTGCTGTGTAACTTACCCGAGTGCTGTCTTAAAATATACAAGCCTACAAAAAGCACACTTCCTCTTGTCTTTATGTGAACATGGTAAATCTGACACCACAAAAATGTAACAATATTAAAATACGATGGTGGATGCTAAGCCCTGCAGAAAAGTTTGTGATCTTAACAGATCAAGCTTGCTTGACTAAAAGCATGCTTAAGAGAAAGCTATTGCCATAATAGCAAACAGATTGTATAGGAACTTGAATGTGCCTAGCCTAAAGCATAATTTTGAAGTTAGTATGTATTTTGCACGTTTCAGAAGTTGGTGTTAGCCAAAAATTGGAAAAGTGACATGGGAAAGATAAGTAAAGATAATGTCGAGTTTTAATACTTAAGTCAATAATATAACATTAAAAAGAAACAGCGAGAGCTCTTGACCTTTTATACTTGGGCAGTAATGATTTGTGTTCTAAGGAATAGACTTAAGGTGTAAATAACCAGTAATGTCAATCATAACTATAGTCAAGATAAATATTTCAGCTGGTTATGTTGTTCAGATAAAAAAAAGAAAACAAACCCATCCTCTTCAGTTCCATGAGTTAGCCTTTTCCCCTGTGTGTTTCTTCTGCTGAATTATACTGAAAAGATTTCAAATCCAAAACAATGGGTTAAAACCAAAAAATCTTATTTTTGTGTGAAATTGAGAAGTGAAGAGTTTAGATTTCCAGCTGGAACTTAAAAGCCTTTGTGTGGCAATTGGCTAAATCAGTCTCCTGGCTGTTTTGGCTTCTAAAAATGCTACTTTAATAATTAGCTTGTCATAAAATTTCACATTAGCCAAATCAAATTGTACTTGATGGCCTGGGCTTGAACCCCAGTCAAGGTTGCATATTTACAAAAGATGAGTTCTGTCCTAATTCCTGAAATAACTTCTTACATTTTGGCACAATGAAGCAGTTGTATCACAATTAAATGATGGAGAAATTTTAAGCATAAATTCAAGCTGATAGAGTGAGCAGGAATTCAGGCTTCCTACAGCAACTACTTTCCACATTCTTAGTTAATTTTATAATCTAGTAACAGAATAATTTTTTCCCTCCTTTTTGTGGTCATATATTTTTGATTTTCTACACAAATGAAAGCTAACTTGCTATTGTTCCCTCAAATCTTCAGCTGGTTAATGCTTGTTTAGTCACTTGTCTTGATTATAGTCTCCTGCTCAATCTACTTCAGATAGTTAAATATCAAGAACAAGTGGACCAGCTGGTATTTTGTACTCACCACCTGGTGCAGAATAAAGGCAAAGCTGTTATGGCACACACAACCCTAATCCTGGAGCTCTTAGTATCCTAGTTTGGCTGTTTATCAGTGGTGAGCTATGTTCCCTAAAACACAAACCAGTGAGGATAATAGTATGGGAGGCATGTGCGATGAATCCTCCAAAGTGTAACCAAAATTCCTGTTGGTCTAGATGAAATGAGAGAGAAGAATGATTAAAAAACAGACTAACAATGCAAATGAAAATAATGATTGGTAAAGTTGTGAATATTTGTTTGTTTGACAGTGATTATGGAGGAATAAGGCTATTATCAGACACTTACAGTTATAATCATATTGAAACTTAAAATTCAATACTTGATTGACCAGCCTAAAATTAACAGATAGATGGGTTTGATATTTTTATGATAAAAATAATTTAATGCTTAAATGATTCTATAATAAAAAGGTTGCCCCAGTTCAGATTTTCCTTGCAGTTTTCAGAGGG
The DNA here is from genome assembly GCF_000700745.2 of Antrostomus carolinensis. Classification (NCBI taxonomy): domain Eukaryota; kingdom Metazoa; phylum Chordata; class Aves; order Caprimulgiformes; family Caprimulgidae; genus Antrostomus; species Antrostomus carolinensis. The sequence goes on from NW_010293798.1 coordinate 39,054, forward strand.
CTAAACAATCTTGTAACAAACCCAGAAAATCACTGGGAAATTATTTGGGTTAATAAAACAAAAAACCCAACTCAAGACAAAAAAGTATATGAAGTAACTCTCAAAGAATCTGTGTAAAGCCAATGAAATAAACTACTCTTATAAAAAATGAGTTTAATATTTACAGCATAAAAGTAATAGGCAAAAGGTTGCTTTTTAATGAAACTATGGCTTGGAGAAGTGATCTTGATAGTGTCCAGTGAGTCTGTACAAACTTCATTATTTCCAATATTAGTATTAGCAGTTTTGCATGTATATGATCTAGGTTTTTTGTTTGTTTGCATAACTTCAGTTCTGTTGTATGTATGTATATTCCATTTCAAGTAACCATCAAATAGTAATTCTAACCTACTGGACTGTATTAACTAACTTTATGTTTTCTAAACAGAATCTCAATTTTTATTTTTAAACATACATGAAAACTGAAGCATGACCTTTACTAACATAACGTCCTATCTTAGTCCTTAATTGAGAGGTTGATGTTCTGGCAAAGGACAAATACACTTTCTGCACAGCATCTGTGATGTAAATTTTGCCTTTCCTGATGTTTAAAGGCACACAATTATATATGACATCCAGTAAAGAAGGCACAAGGTCCAGTAAAAGACATTTTAAAGAAAGAGAACAATAACATAAATTTATTAGACTATTCTTAATGAAATAACCTACAATAGAATTAGACTTCTCTTAAATGGTATATAGTAGATATTTCTTCTGAGGCAGAAAACCTCAAGCTTAGAAATCATCCTGGATGTGAAGCCAGGCTTTAGAGGCATTGTAGATTGAATTGGTATTTTGGCATTCAGTGACAACTTTTTAGTAATAATGTAAAGAATTAACAGGTTAATTGCATAAGGCCTTTTTTGGGTAATTTGTATTCTATTTGGGAAGTGGGTTGTTGAAGGTGAATCATAAAAAGGTTCAGTACATATTAAAGAGAAAATGATAGAAAAAGTAATGAGATTATGAAATCCTGAGATATTTCATATATAATTCCAGGATTTATCTGCTTTTTATTCCATAGTGACAGTGAATGAGGTCTTATGGGGGTGAATTATTATGTAATCGAAGTTAATATGTATTTGAAATTAGGCCTACTAGATGCATGATAGATGCACACTATCTTTTGGAGTTCTTTGAAAGGTGTTGCAAGGGTATGGTAACAACATATGATATTTTGAAAGGTGTTCTACCCTATTTGCATCTCACAGTATATTGCAGGGTTTGGGACTGATCGTAACACTCCTGGATTAGTGGATTAGTTTAACTTGGACTATTGGCTCACTTGGAGAGTGAAACAATGATTATGTCATTTCTTGTGGTGTCATCTATGTGCTAGATGTTTGCTGACAAGAGGAGATACAGTTCTTCTTTTCCCCAGTACCAAGGTAAAAATGTAAGAGCTGCCACCAGAAAGAGAAGCTTTATTTTCTATATCTGTTGTTTTCTTTACAGATGTTAGCATGTTGATTAAAGGAAACATAGTTGCACTTTAAAAACAATGTTTCTAGACAATTTTGTATGACTTTTCTTGAAGAAAGACAATTATAATCAACAGGAAGATTGGCAAATAATGTATTTGGCCTAGAAATAACTATCTTTTTTTTAGAATGAATGATTTTAACATATAAGGCTTTCATTTGTACTTTTAAAATGTTTTAACTCTTAAAATTGCAAAACCCTGAGCAGATCATTCTTTGTGTCTGAAAGTGCAAACAAGTGTCAAAGTAACACTTTGGAGACTTTTATAGCCATTGAGGTCATTAAATTAACAGCATTGGCTCTCCGATTAGTAAGCATATCGGATCAAGACTGCTTTCATTCCAATGAGTTTAGTAATCTTCTATAACAAGTGAAAGATCAAGCTTGAAAACTTGCATAGTACTTTGTAATAAGCTGTTATGAAGTTTTGCAGTTTTCTTTCCAAGTGCTGGCTTGAAAGAAACTACATGAGGCAGCCTCTGTGACCTAGAAAAGCAGACAAATCCTTTTTGCTCTCTGTCCAGTGTGACTGGTCATCTTATTGTCCTGATGTTTACAGTTTCATTGTGAAATTTCTTGTACTCTTTTTTTTTTTTTTTTTTGTCTGTGTGTTTGGTGTTGTGGGGCATTAGGTACCCCAAACAAGCAAACAACCTACAAAACTTATGAACTAGATATTAAATTTTCCACTTCAAAAGCTTAGCATAAAACATTTTCAGATCTTTCATTCTTTGTCTCTGTCCCTTTTATACAGTTGACAGAGTAGATATTGAAGAGTAGTGTTAAAAATACTCTTCTACAACTATCAAGATCAACATACAGTATGTGAAAACTTAAAAGGGAAAATTCAAAATTTCCTCTAGTAATTTGCTTTCAATTACCACATCCATTAAAGACAGCCGTAAAGGGGGGAAAATTTTCTAATGTCAAAGACCACATTAATAAAAAATATTGCATATTTACAAAATGCTTCTAATTCTACTTAATGTAGACTTTACCAGACTGAAAATAATACTTGAAACATGCTTTGTAAAGCTCAGACTTGCAACATAGCCTTGTGTGTATTATAAATCTTTATGAACTAGTAAATGGAGGCCAGAAGGTTGACTTGCCAAGGTCAGAGCATGTAAGTAACACAGAAACAAAATCCAGGTTTTCTGGTTTTTGCTTTAAGCACTAGATATTTCCTTTCTGTAGTCAAAATAATTTTTTAATGTTAGTATGTTGGCATAATGGGGATCCAGCTGCCTAAGCTTTATGTTGAGTGTATTTTTAAACTTCTGATATGTTATTGAAAACTTTCCAATGTCAGGGGTTGGGAACCACTGTATTGTGAATAGGTGAAGACATGAACCTCTGATGCCAGCACGTGCTAAATGATATTTTACTTCTGTTGCTGCCTCTTTGAAGGAAGCTACTTATACTTCAAAACAAGACAGTTCTGTTTTGACAAATTGAACTATGTGAACTATCCACAGTTGAGATAATGAAATGTTTCACATTGTGGCCATGGCATTGCTCATTCTATTCACAAGTGTTAGTAACATTCAATCAAAATATTGAAATGCAGAAGTTATTAATTGCAGCTTTGAATGCTTTATTTTCTCCAAAGCTGCCAAGACTTTCAGGATAGCTGCATCCTCCAAGACAGCGTAAGGAAATAAAAATTTTTTCAATGTGAAAAGGCCTCATTTAGGGTAATAAGTATATATTGCCCTATCCTTCTGATTTTGGTTGCAAACTGAGAAACTAGTCAACTATTGAAAACTTTAAATATTTATTTTAGGTTATGAAAATGATAGTCTCTACTAAAAAGATTGCTTTGTCCCAAAGTATGGAGTTATCTCTTGTCCAAGAGAAATATTCACTTCTGAGCCTACTGCTCTGAAAACTTCTGCGTTTAATACACTTCGATGGATGCCTGTGTTTGAATTTGTTTTTCTGGGCACCTTCTCTGTTCACTTCTCAAAAACTTTTTCAAGACGAGAAAATGGATATGACTTCTTTCTGAACGGAAAACTCCTATTCAACAGGAGCTTTTGTTTTGGATCTAGGTGCAAGTAGCCTTCAAAAGTAAGAAATTATTATGACTTTTTTTCTGTGAGAAGTTTGTTTTGTTATGAACAATGCATCTTCAGCATATTAATCCACTAATCTTTCTCATAAATTGTACTATTTTAAATCATTTTCCACCACTGAAACTACTGTGCGTTGTTGCATATGTGTAAAGATTGTTAGTATTCTGTATGCTGAAGTACAAAGAGAGAAGGCAAGTTTATAGCAGAAACTAGTAATGCCTCATAGATGAAAACAGTGTTTCTAGACTGTCTTAATAGTTTATGGTCAAGTGTAGCTATGGTTGTACTCCTTTAACTGTTTTTTGGTTGGGTGTTTTTTGTGGGTTTTTGTTTTTTTTTTAACAACCACTGGTGTAGACAGCCATGAATTATGAATTAATATGTATGGAATATTTAAAAAAAAAAAAAAAAAACAACCAAAATTTCCACTACTGCAGAATCTATTAGAATTGCTTAATGTCAGATTGTGGCTGAAACAAAACAATATAAAGCTAAGGAAATACTGTTTCATTATTTCATACAGCAGTGAAGGTCATGGATTATACATTTTGATTCTTCTCTACTGCAACCATTGCTGAAACTTGCTGTGCCTTGCATCAGAAGTAACACTGTCAAGCCTAAAAGGGTGCTGTGCTGTAACCTCATTGGCCTTTCATATATTCCAAAAATATTTAAATTATTTAGATTTTCCAACTAGTTCAGTACTTTCTTACAGAAGCCTATATGCCCTGGAAACTGAAGGAAATACATTGAATGTTGCCTGCTATGTGCAAGCCGTGTTCAGATTGATTGCAGACCTGCTTTAAGAACAATGTACTTGTCCATTAGGTAGCTTCTGTGCACTAAAAGCAGACTTGTTTTGCATTTTATTTCTCTTTTTTTCTAGTATTTACTTAAATGCTTAGTATGAAGCAGAAAAAGCTATAGAAAGTTGTATATGCATGTGAGCTATGTAAGACAAAGGTGACTCAATAGCTAATACTCTATAGTTGATGGAATATATGGCACAGTAAGTAGCAGAGGGAATATAGTGTGGAAGGCTTTCTAGGTTTATGTTGTATGATACAAATCTAATACAAAAGAACCCAATTTAATTTACTAAGCTTTTAGGGCTACTGTTTTGTTTTTTTTTTCTTCATAAGCTATAATTAAAAATTCTTTAACACATTTAAAATGTTTTCAGCAACCATGAAGGTGCATGATCCCGTCTTGATATTAGTCAATTAGCATTCTACTACTTCCCAGCTTGACTTCAGCTACCTGAGCAATAGCTTATTAGCAACTAGAATCAGGAGCCAAGTAAATTCCATACCCATCCATTATTAGAATTAAACTGACAGAATAAACTAATTCCAAATTTCAAGGACAATTTCAATTCTGTCTCTGAATCCAAGTAAGAGAAAATAGGTGGTTTGTTAAGTTTCATTTATGATCCTCTGTATAATTACTATGAACGGGAGTCCCACTTTAAGTGGAAGAAATCCTATTTAAATTATTTGCTGCTTTGAAGTTACTCCTTTTTGCGTACTGTGTGGTGAATCGTGGTATGCCAGGTGACACAGTGACACAAGCTTTCTTGCATGAAGACATCTTCCTTATAACCAGATCTCAAACCAGGAATGGGTTTGTGAGTGAAGATGTACAGATGGCTAATATTCATGGGTTTATTCTGTTTGAGGGGAATATAAGGCTTGCTTCAATTGCTAGACTTTAATCCATCTGATGTTTCATACCAAGTGGTAGCCTTTAGTAGTGTCTTAGACCTGAGAGTTGTTTTGATTTTGTAGTTTGACTATTTTAAGAGCAATTAATGCTTATTTGAATCAGCATAACATTTAAACACAAAGGCATAGGTAAAAACATTGTTTGCGCAGCCTAACACATTCTTCACAAAGAAAATAAAACATTGTTTTCTAGTTAACAAAGTAATTAACATGAAAAAAATCTTTATAAAAGCCAATATTCAGTGTTTAACTTATAATTAATTTCCCCTTTGGAATGGGGGTAGGAAATACCAGTATCTATGAAACTTGTGGTGTTAAACCCCTGAGGGCTGAGATAAACTCCTGGTGAAAATCCTAATCTGATTCAGCATCAGTTAACCTGTTTTACTTCTCTGTGCTGCTGTCATCTTCCTATCGCTTATTTTGACCATAGTTTTGACGACATCTGCATATGCATGTTAGAATCTCACAGGTTCAGAGTGTTTAACCTTTCCAAATGACCTCAGTGCCATAGATAGTGAACCCTGGGCGTGAAACCGTGCGAGAGAGCCTCCCTCCCTCCGACGGTGGCAAAGCGGCGCTGCGGGGGACGCTAGGGGAGCCGCCAGCCACACGAGGGCATCATGACACAGCGCAGGCTCTGCCCGCCTGGGTGCCGCATCCCAGCTCCTCTCCTTGCCTTTGACACCGGTGTCCTGTAGTTCGTGATGGAGAGCGTCACGGAGTGCTTAGATGCTACGCGCTCTGCGATAGCGTGGCAATATTGACATCTGTCATACTAGATCTATGTTCTACTTCTAGCTTCTCATAAAAATCAAGTTCAAATTCCTTAGCATTGACGGGGTTCTCAAGTGTTAGCTTTATGTCCTTTTTAGGTAATGTGCTGAGACTTGCTATATGTCATTGCTTCCCAAATGATTGCATCAGTGACTCTAAACTTAGGCAGAGTTTGAACTTAGTGTGTTTAAAGTGCACACGTCAAGCTTGATCATGTGACAAAGCATTAAGCGCTGTGGTGGATGAGCTTGAGAGCTCCTCTTGGAGCTGTTCAGGGAGCCTTATGACTTAAATTATAAGATTCAAGGCTTGATTCCTTTGAAGTGATCAAAATTACTCATTTCCTCTCCACCCTCCTAGTTACTGCTGGTGATGGTGGAGGCTTTGTTCTGTTGTGCAGGTAGTCCTGCAGTATGAGGTTCTGTGATGGTCTTTGGTTGCTTGAACCAGAGAACCATATGTTTTGATTTCATAAACGGGTTTTATTTTTTGCCCATAAACTTTGAAATTTCAGGACTTCAGCCAGCTGACCAGGCACTGCTATGGTTCCCATCAGGCCTCTGGGCAACTGACTGTTGTGCATGCAACAAGTATGAGCATTTGGGAGCCATCAGACTTACTGCACATGTGCAGGCCACATGGACAACACTAATGCAGCGAGTCCCATGTTTCTCAGACGTGTCACACTTGCTACACAGCGTGTGCACACACATAACTGCCCAGGAAGTCCCTGACAAGAAATCTGGTGACGTTATGCATGCCACACTGTGTAATGTATCTTGAAATTAACTCTAAAACACTTGTGCTTGTGTGTTTTGTGAAGAAGGTGTTAGAAGTTCAAAATTGTCTGGAGACATTATTTTTCTTTAACTTACCTCTCCTCAAGCAGCTGCCATGATCTTCTGGTTTTGTCCACCGTGCCTTTCTGCCACTCCCAGAGCTCAGCTCTCTTCTAGACCCTTAAGTGGTATTAAGGGTACTATTGCAAGGTGGAGGTTGGGGTGGAGTCAGGGAGGATACTGATGCAAGTTCAACAGAGAAGGCAGCTACAGAACTGCTTAGGTGACAGCACTGCTTGGATGTAAAAATACTTGGAACATCTGTTTAGTAAAAGTTCTTCCATACTAAGAGGAAAAAAAGCAAAATTACTACTTTTCTTACATGAGAGCAAATAGATTAAATAAAAGTATTTATGTATTAGTTTCCAAATTGATGCAAAGATGTCCTAAATACAGTGAGTTACTGTTTTTCTAAGAGTAATGACTGTATTTCTTATTGCAGAAGTAGCAGGAAAGATTTAAATCCCTGCTGAGTAGACAGCACACCTTGGATAATAATCTTGTTTGTAAGGAGTTTTACATATATGGAAATGTTGGTAGTTTCTAATACTTCAGGAAATAGTATGGATGAAAATGATCCAGCTTTAGATAGCTTCATAAAAATAATTTGCTTAAATTAGTATAAATACAAGTAAGAAACACTTTAGAGATTCAGATTATTCCATAATCTGTTGTTTTGTGTAGCACATGCTGTGCCGACCTCTGCCAACTCCATACTAAGAGATGAATAGTGACTTGTTTGCCAGCTTCTGGCAATTGCCAGGAGCCAGAAGCCATAGTAGATGTACAAAGGAAAAACAGCAGAGTCAACACTCTGCTTCACTGTGGCATGTTTTGAGAATGTGTGACCATCTCCTTTTAAGAGCTATTTCAACTGGAATGTAGGAAAACAGCCTCTTCAATTTTTTTATAATAATGAAGTGCATTTCAAGGATAGGGTTGACTTTCAGCTCATCTATTTATTTTTTTTTCTGTCATTTTGTCTGGTTCACTTGTCCTTTTCAAGGAAATTTTGTTGAGGGATTAGCAGTGAAGCATGGAATATGCTGACTGCCATGGATGACAGCGTTGAAGAGGTTTTAGGGAGCTTTTTCAGCATTTCTTAGAACTTGAAGTTCATCACAGCTGAACATTACTTAAAAAGAAAATACCATCAGGCTATGATGTTTGCATTACCTGTAATTGTATTTACTTAGTATCCAACAGCTTCTGTACTTGAATCCTGAGGTGAGGGGTGTGTGCCTCTCCACATGGCCATCTTTGTAGCTGGGAAGATGCTTGCTAGTAAACTAGAACAGGAAAAAAAAAAAAAAATCTTTCTTTGGAATGAAGTTGCCTGGCTGCCAAGGAAAGTTAGGTTCCAAGAAAAGTATTTTCACTGCTTGAATGAGCTAAAGATGCATATCTTCAGTCTGTGTGGAGGAGACCAGAGCTTTCAGAGTACTTTGTCTTCCTAAGCATTGTAATTTCTGTCTTGTCTGGTCTGAACCAGCTGGTCCCCATTCAAGAACTGATCTCTTGTAGACTAACACTTGATTGAGGGTGCTTGCCTCAGAATAGATAGCGATGAGTGTCAGTGACATGCCTGGAGCTGTCTGTGCTTTTGTCCTCTCAAAAGGGTAAAGGAGAGGGACACAGTTCAAGCTCCTGCAGTTCTGCAGTTATCCTTGCTGCTTTGGGTCCTGTAAGGCTGGAGGGGGGTTTGCTGTGGCTTTGCCCCTTACTTCATCTGTTAATGCTTGAGGTTAAAGTGATCTTCTTCTGCCTTTTGCTTCAGGAAAGGAGAGATTCATTTGGGCATCCAGACAGAATTACACACCTTTCCCAAACGTTTGGTTTCTGTAGATTTGGGAGAGGTGGGAGAATAGTATTTTCTAATCTCCTTTGAAGCAGCATAAGGCAGCCACTTAAAGGGGTGACAGCTGAGTCCCTCTGTGCTTTTTCAAACCTCGTGTCATTTGTCACTGAGCCTTCTTGCATTGGAGCCTTCTTGCGAGAAGGACCACCAGACCGAGCTTTGTGACTAGTCGTGTAAGTGGTTCAGTCTTAAGGCTTGATCAAAATGGTTTCTATATAAAAATGAAATTCCTCCTGTAAATAATGCACTATAAAACAAGAAAATAACTTTATTGCTTTTTCAGACAAAGACCAGAGGAGGTGAAAGCTAACTTGTGGTCTTGCATGTGCTCTTTGGCAAATTTCTCTTGACAGATGAATACTCTGTAGTGTCAAGTCTTTGCTTGTTGGGGAGGGCAGCAGGCAGGTAACTGCTTTGCTGGCTGTCAAGGGGGACATTTTACTGGTTTGGGGAAAAACAGCTATTGAGGTAGGCAGGAATGAATGCCTTGGGTAAATACAAATTGCAGTAACCAAAACATGGAGCAAATGTTGCCAGAAATGAAGAGGTATTTGAGATGTGCTATTGCACCCTGGAATGCCAGGTCCATATCTTATGGTGAACATCTTACAGTGGTTTTTGTTGGGTGGTTCTTTGGGGGGCTTTTTGTTTGTTTTGTTTTGTTTCTCCTGACAAGCCCATCACTTCACTGTGAAAAGAACTTTTCCCTACTCGCAGCAATAGAGCCTAGGCTCCATAGTCACAGACCAAGAGTTTGTGATGTAGATGAAGAACAGATTATCTGTGTTCCCAAGTATGTTGTGCATAAATGTGCCTTTTGATCTATTTTTAAGTGTGCAAAATAAGGAACTAGGTATTTTGAAGCAGGCAGGTTTTCATGATGTGCATATGCCAGCTTTATTTGGGCCAGGAGGTCACTGTGTATGGTGTACGACAGGGAGAGCCTTCCTGCCACTGGGCTAATACTTACCCGAAGAAAAGGTGCGTGGTTCCCAGGACTTGCAATTTTCCAAGTAATCTCTCAATGCTATCAGATTTTCAGGGTGTGCTGCACTTTTTGTGCTTTTTTAGTACACAGTGGGTAAAATGTTCTGAGCCTCAACCTGCAACAACTGAGAACTTAATTATGATGTCAGGGCAGTCTACTCGGTCATAGTGCCAGAAAACGCTGCTGACGTTCGACTTAGCACTGACCATAAGATCTCGAAGTACCGCAAGGGCAGCAGTGCGGCACTCAGCGGGGCGGGGAGCGGGGCCGCTGGTCCTTCCCTCGCAGAGCCCCGGTGGGGTGATGAGGGTCCTTCCTCCTCCCGCCGGCAGAGGGTACTCGGGGAGTGGAAACGGGGGAAACAAAAGGAGGTGAATTCCCCTCGGAGGGGAAACTTGAGCGCTTTCCCCGCAGCGCCGGGCAGTGGTTCCCGTGCCGCAGCCCGCATATTCCTTCCCCGAACCGCAGGCGGGGGCGGAGCAGGCTCGCCCCGACGAAGGGCAATGTGGGGGGGGAAGGGGCTGCGGGGCGCAGCCAGGGCGCG
>NW_010293799.1:0-11395 GCF_000700745.2 Antrostomus carolinensis
TGAGGAGGCAAAGCAGGTAGGGAAGGAAGTCACCCATGACGTCGAACTAGATTCGAAGGGGGATAATTATTTCATGAAATTTGAAACAGATATGTTCAGAACGAGGTTGCTCCAAGGCAAGTCTTCCAGAAGCAGTTATTCAGTCTTGCTGTCCCTTTCATGTCCATCTTCCTATTCTTCTCCAGGTTGCACCCAAGAGCTAGTATGCATAACACTACAGACCTTGTATAATCTAGAAAGGTTTAACTTCCCACAGAATAAGACCCAGAGGGATCATCTCTAAGTATCTGTGAAGGTGTTTTATCTGGATGGAGTGATAAAATCATTAATATGAACTTTGTCCAGTAGTTCAGGCACAAACATAACCACACCTACAACGAGCTGCCAATCAGTAGGAGAATTCAGATAATAATATCGTACCACCTCAGTTGATTGGCACTAATGTAATTGTTACACAATCAATTTGAGATAAATGGAATACTCTGTGTAATGTTTCAGTGGCATCCAATTTATATTCCCCTCACTGAATTTGTTGTTTAATTAGGTCTGGGTGAATAGAATACAATATACCAAGCGTAAGTAGCTAAATTACCATGTGCTGCTTCTAAGTCTTTTTTTTTTCCTCTTTGGTTGATGTACAGTACAACAACAAAAGACCTAAAAGTGAAAATCAATGCTTCCTAATTTTGAGGGATTTTGGGGTAGTAAATTAAGTGTGTGACTGACTGATGTACAACAATACCTACATTTGGGGATAGGATCTAAATACCTTTCCAGGTTCTGTTCCCAGTAATGGAAGTTTTGTTGAAGATGACAATACCCAGCTAAATCCATTGTTCTGAGTATTCTCATAACAGCTCATTTGGTTTTGTTTCATATCTGTGGATACTTTTTGAAAAGCAGTAGCAGAATTTGAAGGGATTATACTATTTTTCCATTTTTTTTAAGGGAAAAGCTGAATTTTGCTCCCTCCCAAAAAAAAAAAAAAAAAAAGGTCAATGTTAATGGCAATGTTAATGGCATAGGCAGACTGCTTGATTGCCTCATTGTAGCAGGTGTGCAGAATTAGAAACTGAAATAAAAGAAAGACAAGCTCAGACCACTAATAACATATTTGTGTTAAGGGATGCTATCAGTATGAGTCCTTTCAGAAGCCTGAAGCAGCATGTGTGGTGCATATTGCTGAGATTAGATGGAAATTGAAAGCAAAGCCGAATGCATGACCTGCTTTCAAATGAGAATGGATGCTGTTCCTGGTTGCTCAACATGATATTTTCTTTACAGTCAGAGCCAACTGTTTCAAAACAATAAAGAAAATCCTCTCCAAGCCATGTCTATCCTTCAAATAGAGGAACAACAATAACTGGCAGTGAGTGGAAGATTCTTGCATTCTCTTTTGGAATATAATTTCAGACATCTCCTTTCCTCATGATTCATACAGTAAAATCCTATTCCAGCAATATTTTATATATTTATATATCTTTATACATAGTTATATATATACATAGTTTTGTTGTGAAATAAGAGTTTAACTGGAAAAATGAAAAAAAAAAAAATTGCAGACTTCCAGTACTAAGTACTGCATACAATGAGTTTAAGATACACGCTTTAAATAGCTATATTAAGTCTTATCAATGTAAAGAAAAAACCAGCATGCCTTTACCTGGAAAAAATAAACATAGATTCTGAAGGAAATAGTGACTAGTAACTTCTGTACATTGCTATGAATATGAGGGCACAAAACTTGAGACAGGGTTTGATATTCAGAAAATATACCTAGTCTTTTCAATTCAGGGTTCCTGAATTTTACTTTTGAAAATGTAGGCATAGAAAAATAACATTAAAAAATAACAGTGTAAACTGGAAGCAGTGCAGATGTCAGTGGTTCTTGAATGTCACTATTTACTTGTAAAAGAGCTTTCCAATAGCATGACAAGTATATGCTATGAGAGAAGATATTAAATGTTAAATATTCAACATTTACTATTTAGGTACATAATATGCATTCAATATTTAGTTTTTAAACAATACTTAGCTAATTTTAAAGTTTGCAAATTTCTGTTGTAAATTTGGTCCATCTTTGTTTCCAGTTCAGATTAACTTTTTCCCCGAAGCAAAGTGGACCTATGTGATTCTTTCAGATGTTGTCATTAGTTTGACTTTGTAACTTCCAAACAATATACTGGATAACCAAGGGGAAAATAAAAACACCGATCAAGCCTCTTCAATACACTAGTTGAAGGCTTACAAGCACTGATGGATCATATTATTATAAAAAATATCAAAGAGTGAACTTCAGCCAAGATAGGCATTACTGAGTACTGGGGACTTTTCAGAAACCGTTTAGCATGTCCATGCTTAGATCCATTCTGCACTAATCATCTTCCCAGTTTTCTCATGTATTACCTTACCATTTATTATTTACACATTCCATTAACTTAAATTCTTTACTCACTGCATCTTCTAGAGGCGGCTCTTAGAAGTTATTAAGCAAAGGCCGCACTCTGAACCTTACACTTGTTGAGACACACCATAATCTGAAAGTGAAAGCACAGTAATCAATAAGACTATGGGAGGTACAATATACTACTCTGTTTAAAAGGCAACAAGATTACTCTTTTGAGATTTATGTGATAAATACAGACAGATCAAAGCTTGCAAGTAATCCAAACTTGTAAAAATAATAAGAAAATGCTACAGGAAATACATCTGGCAGCTATGCTCTCAGTTTGGAAGCTAGCACAAATAAAGAGAAGTATATCAGGATGGTGCTAGAATGCCATCATAAATTAAATACAACTTATTCCCATCTCTTTTTCCTACATGCACAAGGAAGCGTGAATCACCTGAATCCCATGGTGAACCAATCCTTTCCTACGTGTGGACTGCATCCTTCCATCTCTGTACCTCAGAAATACTAGTTGATACATTGTCAAAGATTCCACCAGCTTCCTGCCTAGCCCTTTCTCAACCATTGTGGGGGTTAGAGTAGCAGTTTGGAGGTGAATATTGTTTCCTTTCCCAGAGTCTGGGTGTACAGGTGCACAGGGAAGAGAAGAAGGGAGCTACATCCAACCTCATAGAACTCCCAGCAAGAAAACACAGAACTGGAATTGTTGAGATAAACAGGCACAACATTCTGGTCAGACTTTTCAACATTTAATTTTCTTGATATCTCTGAGTGATGAAACACATTCTATTTCATCCTCACCATTCTCCCTCTGTTTTTCAGAAATTAACGTTAAGTACACTGTAATGTTATTGTGATTTTGAATTTTAATAAAAGCAAACAAACTTAATAAAGAAATTTTCTTATTTTAGCTCCCTTTGCAGTACAACATAGAAAGTTCACTGATGTTTCAATCACCTCTTTAAATCTTTATTTTAGCCATATAGGAGCTGGCATTGTGCTCTTTAGAATAACTGCTAGCTGTAACTGAACTTTTGTACAGATAATGTAGAAGAGCAGACTCTCTGTGTATGTTTTCATATATATATATATGTTTTAAAGTCATCATGCAAATCAACATCTCCATTTAAACTGACACTCTTTATTACAGATTATTCTGATCTTCTTTCTTTCAGGTCTAACACACTTATTTGAAGTAGCCTTTGAAACTGAGCAAGGACAAAACTCTGCTGTATTTTCTTGTCTTAATAAATACCATTGTATAAGGCTGAATTTCAGAACTAGTGAGACTGCAGCAAGTTTGCATGGACAGTCATACCAATAAAGCCCTCTTCTGGAAAGATAGCAACTAGCAAAAGCAACTCTTCAGTGTAATTAAACTGCCTTCTTGAATGACATAAGGCATAGCAGTACCAAGAATCTTTTGTCCCCCTAGTTATGTTGGATGGAAATATGATGATTTTTTTTTTTCCCCCCATGTTCACTGCATCTGTGCTAGCAAAACATTTAAAATTCAACCTCAACCATTTTGTCTTTCTCCTCAGGAAAAAAGTTGGCAGTCTGACAAAATGGTAACTGAACATGAACATTTTTAAAAGCTAAGCTCATACTGCTGCCAACACAACACCTGCATCAGCAGCATCATGGGCTGCACTGGGAGTGCTTGGGAGTTGCCTGAGGAGTTTTACTAGGAGGAGATGCCTGTCTCTAACTGTCTGCTAGACCTGGCACAGGCCATGCAAGAGTTTCTTCAAAATTGAGAAAGGTGTGACTGCAGGAGAGAGAGAAGTCTGCAACAGTCACTTGGGTGTAGTCTGAGCAGTGCGCCTCTGTGACAAAATAATCTTTCTCCAAGTGCCACCTATTGTGCCTGATATATAACTAAATGTGCAGAAATATATGCAGGTAATATGGAAGACTGGAGATCAAATCCTACACTTGCAAGTAGTGTATATCTGTGTGTATTTTTTTTTTCCTGTTGAACTGAATTCTCAGAAAACATAAACCAAGTACGAAAAATGACAATTGTATAGGCTACAAATTCAGGTGGTTAAGGTATAGAAGACACCTAATCTGTCACTGTGCAAATCATGTATGAAAGAGAATACAGTTTTTCTTTGTGTAGCCATGTAAAATTTTTAATAATGCTTCTCTGCATTGGCTAAGTATTTCAGATGTACATAAGGATGGATGAAACTACTCAAGAAACTGTAAATCTGGCTTTTTTCTAACAATTGATTTCATATACAGATAGATCAGCCTTTCTTTTGCTGGTTCACTACATATTAACTTTTTCATTGAATATTGAAAATGTTTTCTGGATAATGAAATTGGATTTTTCTTTCCTTTTTATTTTTTTTAATCATTAGTTTTTTAAGAAATAGTGTCACATCCTTTTAGAAAGTGCCATTGTCATGTTTCACCTACGATTTTCACATGATTTTATACAACCACAGCATTATCCATAGGAAGAAATTCATAGACTTGGTAGACAAATGGCACTCTGAAGTACAAATTCTGTGACTGTGTTAGACATGTGGCTGGTGAGATTTCAACAGATGGAAATAAACAATTAGCATAAGGAAATAGATTATTTTAACTACACAAGTCCTAGTGTGAGATGTCCTTCATGTTTATTCATTCATATTTAAAAAGTTCCCTTCTGTGTGAAGTAGCAAACATTGCAGTAAGAATGTTCCTACTAGAACATGTACTTGTTACTGCCACTGTGGTATCTTTTCACAGAATCACAGAATCAGAGAATGATGGGGATTGGAAGGGACCTCGAAAGATCATCTAGTCCAATCCCCCTGCCAGAGCAGGAACCTAAACGAAATTACACAGGAAGGCGCCCAGGCGTGTCTTGAATTTCTCCAGAGCAGTAGTCTCCACAACCTCCCTGGGCAGCCTGTTCCAGTGCTCTGTCACCCTCACCATAAAGAAGTTCTTTTCAAGTTTAAGCGGAACCTCCTGTGTTCCAGCTTACACCCATTACCCCTTGTCCTATCGTTGGGCATCACTTAGAAGAGCCTGGCTCCATCCTCATGACATTTGCCCTTAACATAGTTGTAAACATTAATTAGGTCTCCCCTCAGTCTCCTCTTTTCCAAGCTAAAGAGACCCAGCTCCCTCAGTCTTTCCTCATAAGGGAGATGCTCCACTCCCTTAATCATCTTCGTGGCTCTGTGCTGGACTCTCTCAAGCAGTTCCCTGTCCTTCTTGAACTGTTGGGCCCAGAACTGGACACAATATTCCAGATGCAGCCTCACCAGGGCAGAGTAGAGGGGGAGGAGAACCTCTCTCGACCTACTCTTTTGGAACAAGGATCATGACTGGCAACAGTATGAAACAATTTTTTCAAGGAAATGGAAACACTAAAAGAAATATCCAAATATGGAAACATTGCTAAAAGAATACCACTATTGATTTCCAAATTTTCCTCAAAGTATATGGTCAATTTTATTGAAAATTCATGTGAGATTATTTGCATTAGCTGTGAGAACTTGTCTAGAGTTTTATGCAGCTGTGCTTTATCTTTTCAGAAGTTATTTCCATGTTTAAAGATTCTGCAGTTCAAATTATGTTCTTTGTTATCTCAATCTTGATAATACTACTATGCAATATTGCTTTCAGGACTCTGAACAGCACTGTAACTGCCCTCCCCTTTAAATTGTACGATAATCAAGTAAACTTGTAATACAAAACTAAGTATTGCTTTTCATATCCAGTAGTCATGGTGGAAGACAGGAGAGCATCATCGAATGCTCAACAGAATGTTCTGGGGGTTTTGGTTTGGTTTTTTTTTTTTTTTTGCCGCTGATCTATTCACTAAGAGCTCTTTGAAGAAGCCTTCAGTTGTGTCAATTTCTCAGGCCAAATAACCATCACAATGCTTTTTTCAAATATTTAATAGATCCCTTTGAAGAAAAGTGAACCAGTTTCAAGCAGGCATCAGTCATAGTAAATATCTGATTGTTCTTACCTGTTGTGTTGATGCTAACCCATACCCTAAGCCTAGCTTCTTGCTTGGGAATTATTTAAATGGTTTGGTACCTGACCAGAAGTCTACTTCTGATTGATAAAATAAGTAATTTTCTCAGCAGACTAGCAGATATGGAGCAAAAATCAAATAATAAGAGACAAAAAAAAAGTGAAGGCAGCTGTGGAGTTAAGATCCCAATAATTCAATAAACTTTGCTTTACTCATAAATAACAGTATGTTTATTGTGGAAGCAGAAAAAGATTCACAGTTTCATTAGCTGTGCATGTTCTTGATTGGTTTGAAAATGATGTGATGGGTAGGTTCATTATTATTGCCTAACTTCAGCTAGTTGAGGCAGATTTTGCTTGTTTTCTGGTAATTATTTCATAGTCACGCAGGAAGGGTTTGAACAGAAGCACTTGATGTCAGCAGTTCTATTTATAGCCCTTCAAATAAAATAGGTTTGTGCTCTAGTTTCTTCCCAACTCCTTGGAGTATTAGACAAAACAATAGAAAACATAGTGTATTTGTAGAAGAGAGAAACAGGAAGAAATGTTGCATTCCGTTTCTAAAAATATGTGCTAGTATGTTTCTTCCTTAAAATTAAATAATAAATCTTATTTATACATTTTCCTGAGATACAATATAGCCCTAAACCAAGATTAAGGATTTTTTGGTGTAAAGGACGAGAGCTCTACTTCCAATGTTTTGCTGACTAAACAAGTTCCTCTCTGACTTAGGCTCTCACTTCTCAAAATATTTTAATTCTGTAGCAACATAAAACCCAGAGAATTTAGTAGCTATTAAGGGTAACATGGGTAAGAAGGAGTCTTTGAGACACTGGATATTGTTTCTGGACTGCCCTGTAGGGCCAGAAAAACTCTTGGAAGTATCTGGTGTATTTTTCTAGCATTTGGGTGTCTTACAAAGATTGTGTCAAGGCAAATATGATAATACAGTGCACCACAGACAATGCCTCCTTGTCACTAAAACAAGTAGTAGTGAGGAAAACCCATAGCTTATAACTTCTGGATGCTCAGTCTGCAGTGGGTTTGTGTGTATAGGAGTGATTTTCACAACCTTTCTTCCTCTAATGTGAGTCAGGCAAATGGTTATTTTGTTGTCCTTGCTGTGGATTTTCAGCACAGATGTGAATTCTAAGCCCACACATTTTGAAAAACGGCATCAATGGTAAATATGCAAGTGTTAAAAGCTTGTTTTATTTCCCATATTTCAGGATTCCTTGGAAATATCACCATAGTAGTTTAAGATGCCTCCTTTCTATTTTCTCTTACCAATTTCTCTCAACAATTTCCAATTTGTAATTTTTTGTAGTCTTTCATTCGCATAAGTAGTATCATCACTTTCAGTGCTAAGACCACCTTACTAGATAATTTTGGAGTATCTGTCTCATGATTGTTCATTATCTGTAGATTTTTCAGTGCATTAACTGCTAACTTCCCCGTTGAGAACCGTTCCTGACTTTACAGAATGATGTTCCATCATTAAATCTACCCCACAACAAGGTGTGGTGGAGAGTGGGTGCTGGGTTGCAAGTACTTGCTTGTAATTTTTCTGGTGAGAACAGAAAATTTATCTTAGATGCATATTTAGAACTACAATAATAATTTTGAATCAGTTGCTGAAGAAATTAAATTATCTAGAAATATGAAAATAGAAGTTTAATCATAGAATCATAGAATGGTTTGGGTTGGAAGGGACCTTAAAGATCACCCAGTTCCAACCCCCCTGCCATCACCAGGGACACCTTCCACTAGACCAGGTTGCTCAAAGCCTCATCCAACCTGGCCTTAAACACTTCCAGGGAGGGGGCATCCACAACTTCCTTGGGCTACCTGTTCCAGCATCTGACCACCCTCACAGTCAAGAACTTCTTCCTAATATCTAATCTAAAACTACCCTCTTTCAGCTTAAAGCCATTTCCCCTTGTTTTGTCACTAACTGCCCTTATGAAAAGTCCTTCCCCAGTTTTCTTGTAGGCCCCCTTCAGGATTGGAAGGCTGTTGGGAGCATCTTTCCTACAGAATTCTGAGTTTAAGTCTTGTGAGTTGCAATGCTGGATATAAATTTCTCATTCATGCTTTCTTCATGTAGCTAGTTTTTTAATGTTTTTCCATTAGCACATAGTTGCCAGAGATGTCAAATACCAAATTTTAAGGGTTATTGAGAAATCTTGTCTAATTTGGTTTCTTTATTGAAGTTCAGGATGCACAGAGTTCAAATTGCATACATTAAAGTGTTTGATATTTAAGTTTAAAACTTGTCACGTACGACTGTACAAAACTAACTTTTCCATTTAGGAGAGAAAATGCTCCACTACACAGACCAACCAGTTATTTAGAAATGTGTCATTTTCATCATTCTGATGTTTCCTTTTTCTCAGTTTAATTCCTCTTTTTCATGTTTGATTTGTTTCTTGAGCAAAAAAGGTCATCTCTTTCACTGTGTGAATTCTTGTGTGCTAATACTGTTTCCCACTGACTGATACGCCTCAGTGTCCTGAAAGATTATTTCATACATTGCAAGATCATTTCCAGATCATTGTGTTCTTGATAATACAGGATGCTGGGATCAGCTGTACTAAATCCTGAACAAGGCAAGGTAGCCTGGTCATATTTGAAATAGCATGAAAAGACAATCAAAAGTCAGTTCTATTCTAAAAATGGGAAGAAACAGTAATGATAAAGGCTGTTTATTTAGAAATAGTAGTCAACCATAGGCAAATGTATAGTGATAGAACTAGTTAATACCATACTGCATGTGACTGCATGTGAAATCTGGAGATTGAAAAATTCAATAAACTGACCAGTTAGATGTATATCTCATATATGACTGATTCTGACTGGCTATAGCTTACCCATTAGCAAAGAACTAGATGAACATGATGTACTGCACAATGTACTGGGTGTAAATCACTGAAGGGTAATGGACTAATTTTCAAGGGCAACTTTTCTGCTATTTATTTTACATATCTCTATGTGTTTTAGTAGATTTAAATTAAAAAGCAATCTATTGCAGTGTCATTAATACTTTGTGGAGAATACTTTTTTGCAGCTGCTGCATGTTAACCCTGGCAGGCAACAGCCCCACACAGCCGTTCATTCACTCCCTGCCAGAGGGATGGGGGAGAGATTTGCAAGGGTAAAAGTGAGAAAACTTGTGGGTTGAGATAAAGACAGTTTCATAGGGAAAGCAAAAGACATGCACACAAGCAAAGCAAAACAAGGAATTCATTCACTACTTCCCATCAACAGGCAGGTGTTCAGCCATCTCCAGGAAAGCAGGGCTCCATCATGCATAGCAGTTACTTGGGAAGACAAACACCGCCCTTCTGAATGCTGCCCCTTTCCTCCCTCTTCCCTTCAGCTTTTATTGCTGAGCACAATATCATAAGGTATGGGATATCCCTTTGGTCAGTTGGGGTCAGCTGTCCCAGCTGTGTCCCTTCCCAACTTCTTGTGCACTCCCAGCCTGCTCGCTGATGGAGTGGTGTGAAAAGCAGAAAAGACCTTGACTCTGTATTAGCACCACTCAGCAATAACCAAAACATCTCTGCACTATCAACACTGTTTTCAGCACAAATCCAAAACATAGCCCCATACCAGCTACTATGAAGAAAATTAACTCTATCCAAACCCAAACCAGTACAGCAACTCTGGAAAACTTCCAGTGAAGTTTTAAACCTGACTGCATGTAGCTTTTGTTACTGCACTTCTGATTTAACAATCTTAATTCCTGGCTCTGAAAAGTCAAATGTCATCTGGGACTAGGTAATATTACTTTCTTCAGCTGACATGAGCAAAATTCCAAGCTAATAATCAAAAGAGTAGACATAAGAAGTCGAGATTGTTGGAAATAGGTGCCTGAAATTAGATTACTTGAAGAAATTAATTAAAATTATTCCACTAAGCTTCTGCATACAGTCAAATGGAAGTGACAGGCTCTTGATTTAAATTGTCTTTTTGTTATATCTTCATATTACCTGTCTCATGAGGCTGACCTCTAAATTTAGGCACTTAAATTAAGGTAGTGTGTGCCTTCTACATAATTCTACATCATATACTGTAGTATCATCCATTCTTCTCTGTGTTTATCAAGATAACTGATTCAAAACTATTAGTTTTTGCAAAAAATCCATGGGTCACCTCTGCTGCATTCTTATGTGACAGCTGGAATAGGAATATAAAGATAGCATACATAATATTTTTGGTTATTATTTTACAAACTCAAAATTTTAGCTTTTATTAACATCTTTCTTAACATTTTTACAATTTCAGTAATTAATGAGGAAGAAAACTGTGCTTATAGGTAGGTCTCAGGAAGCAGATTGTGATTGTACTACCACAAGGTACTTCTAAGATAAAAATGTGTATTAATTAGCAGTCTAAATGATATTTTTCTTTTTACCATTTTGGTGGCTTACTTGGGTGAGAATGTGTCTATGTGTTCATAAATCACTAGTCATTAATAATAATGCAGAGGAGTGTTGGAGGACCTGGATAGGTGTGTTAAGCTTTGTGAGACGTAGATACTAGAGGCTTAAGAACTCATTAAATTGGTCTATGTTATCTAGTGACCTACTGTAAACTAAGAGATCTGGCTTCAAGTAGATGTTTCTTGAAATCTTGACTTGAATATTTTGCTAAGGGAAGAGATACAACTTCTCTACCTTTACATTGTTCTTTATAAAGCAGCATGTCATAATGTGCAGCATAGTAGTAGTAGTAACTTAAGTTACTACTTAAGTGTTAGTAGTAACTTAAATGTAACTACAAGTTTACTTCCTAACAATTGTTATTAGTTTAAAATCATAAAATGGTCAAGTGAGCAGTAATTCTCAGAGCACCATTATCATGTATCTGTATGATACATGAAATGCCGTTAGCAGGACTCATGCATTTTTATTGAGACTAAATGAGAGTTGTGTCCCTATGTGTGACCCTAATGGAAATTTGCAGTCTCAAACCATAGAATCATAGAAT
>NW_010293800.1:0-19432 GCF_000700745.2 Antrostomus carolinensis
CGCACGGCCAGGCGTGCTAATAACGAGCGTAGTCCCCAACACCCTCCCGCTTCCAGGGCAAAGCTGCCCCGCTTGCAGCGGCACTGGTGCGGGGAGAGCACCGCGCCCTGGCAGCCTCGTCCCCTGCGGGCACAGCAGCTGGGAGGGAAAAGGCCTCAGGGAGCGTTAGCACAGGAGAAACCCTGCCCTGCCGTGCCCCAACGGCTCCCCAACCTTTTCCAGCCTCCCTCCGGGGGCAGCAGTCGGCGTAGGGAAACCACTGAGCCCTGGGCTTGCTGAGGCAAAAGAAATTAAATACTTCCTGAAAAACACACTTCTTTATAAAACTGTTTCTGCACTAGACACACATTTAAAAGCTCCGTATTAGGAAACGGGACATGATAAATGTTCTTTTGTGGGACCTAAGTTAAGTGCCCGGACTTTAACCTTATTTACAAAATGGGTTGAAAAAGCAATTTTTTATTCTATTCGATTTTCCTCACCCTTTTTCTTAAGTGTAAGGTGGTAAATGACACCCTCCTTCACGAGAGCACAGAGGTTTTGGCAGAGATCAGGGCCATGCTGCGCTCCTCACTGTGTTTACCCACCTCCCAACTACTTTCACCTAAGCAGAGGCTTTTCCAGTCCTCTGATCTTCACAATCTCTTAAAAAGCAAATAAGCTATATACTGACAAGAGTTAAAGACCCTCTGTTCCATCCAAGCCACTGTCAAAGGAAATCTGACTTGAGCTGGAGTCAAAATGCAGTGTTGCAAAATCACCTCCACTTGCCTTGGAGTGAGGGACACGTAAACTAACCACCGCAAAAAGCAGGAAATCTGCCCCAACAGCAAGCTGGGAAATGCACGACCAAAAAACAGTTCTACACGCAACTGCAAAGCCCAACAGCGTATGTTACTGAAGACCAAGTTGCACAAAAATAAGTAACATTGGATAACCCTGAAAGTCATTCCGCACTAATACCAAAATCTCCCTCCGTCAGTGGTTGAAGAGTTCCTGAACGCAAGCAGATTTGTTCCGGCTCCAGAATAGTTAGTGAGCTAGCAACGTGCAGACCAACTTGCTCAGCTTAGCTCTTTGCAGTACACCACCTGCTAGGCTGGAAAGTCTCCTGTGCTATCAAAACACTCGTGTAGGCTGCCTTCTAAGCAGGAAGGGGGCTATCTGAGGATAATAATTTCATTAACATTTCTCTGCTCAGCCCTTCCTTCCTCCTAAATTTTAGTAAGGGATAACCAACTCTACAGATTTTCTGGGGGCATATTCTCCCTTGAATCAAGCTGTTTATATTGAATTCATTTGTCACTGTTACTAACTTGTTTCCAGGGCCTAAGAGCTTTCTCCATGGCCTGTCACATGCTCACTAAATGCTTACCTTCTAGCCACATACAACCTTAAAATACCCCTGCAAGGATCATCCTTAAAAACAAAAAAAGTTACTACGCTCTTACTTCCATAACTATTTCCAACTCTGTTTTAATAAATCCAGCCTGACATGTGGCTTTTTCATCTCTTAACAGCAGCTTCTCTTTCAGTGTATTTCCCACGGTGTTCAGCCAGCCCAGGGCCTTGTCACACCTCTGCTGAACTACACATGCAGGAAAGGGACAACAGCCTCTGGGGTTACTCATCAGTTGAAATTCCTGTATGAAAGCTGGCATCTAATCACAGAGCAGCGCAGATACTACTATTTCCAAAGAGTTAAGCAGCTTGTGGCAAGATCACATCTCAATTTGCCACCAAAGTGTGTTCCTGACACCTGTCCTCAAGATCAAGTTATCCTGATGCCTTCTTTTCATCAGAAATTAGTGCAAGGCATGTATTCTCTCCCTGTCCTTTGCCTGTAAACAGAAGACAGTTTGCAGAAGCAGATTAGGTTTGACTTATTTTTTCAATACATTAATCTTAACTGCACTTTGTAAGTTAACTGTTAAAATGCTTGGCAGAGGAGACCACCTCCAAAATAAATTCTTATCTACCACCTTTAGAGAGAAGGTGGATGACTGCCAAACATCAAATGTCTGCTTTGAAGTCAAGTCCTCTGCTTGGCTGATGAACTCGGCAGCCTCTTGGAGACAGATGAATGACAAATGTCATCGTAAGCAAGTGGGGGTCCAAGTACATCCTCGTGACTTAGTCAAAAAAGAACTGACTGCAGGGCTGCTGTTGCTTGTGCTTTCTTTCATGGGTAGGGTAGTTTTGAGACTAAAACACTGCATTATGTTTAATCAATTCATACAAACACAAACAAAACTTTGCATACTAATGAATGCCATGTACAAAGCAGTAACTTATCTTTGTAAAAGTGCAAGAATGAGTCACTGCATCATAAGATTTAATAATTTGGATATGCCATTTAAATAAAATCTGCACCAGTAGTTGCTTATTAGCATTTCACCACTCAACACGGAGAGTCCCCAGAGGAACTGCTACCATCACAGTAGGAGATTTCTGAAGCTATATTGCACAAACGGGATTGCACACCTCCCCTTTTTGTGAGGATGCAAGAGCAGAAAGTCACAACTGGAAAAACAAGTTACCAAGACTTTACTTCCACAAAACACACCATCTCGTGTCTGCTAGATGTATTTGCTTAAGCAAATTAACATCAAGATTCAGCCTCCTACATTTGAAAGCCCTTCTTAGGGCTGAAGCCTCGTGGTTGCCCAAGGGGCTGAGGTTGAAAGCATTGTTCGTAGCCATTTTTATCCACGTGAACGTGATGTGGGCTTGAACTTTCAGCTTTGATCAAAGTACTGTAAAACTCAAGAAATAAAAATGTCAGCAGAGTGTACCTACCAGTGTTTCAACAAGTGATATTTTAATTTCTTTGGAAATGAAAGAGATTTTAGGAAAGAGAAAGAAAAGTTATGCAGTAAGCTGCTAAATCACAGGTGTTAAATCATGCAAATTTTAAGAAGAGAGCTAGAGTTTCAGTGTGGTATCATGAACACAGCAGTAAAGAGTTCAATAGACACATTGGTTAACATGCCAAACATCTATAACAAATTATTGTTGCCTAGCTTTGTTTATTGGTAAAGCACTTTAGTAACCTGAATTCACAAATAAGCAGTAAATAACAAAAACTACAGATAAACACAGGTTACACATGCAAATTCCTGTTCACATATCACATGTGCAGGTACATTAAGAGCACAGTTCTAAAGATTCTTGACGAAACCAGATTTTAACAAAAACATTTTTTAAAATGCAGGTATGAAAAAATTACATGTGAAGAATATAAAGATACTTTTTTTACATTTCAGGACTCAAATGCTGCTTTTGAATATACTAGAGATGTACAACAGCTACAAGATTCAAGTAAAAGCAGGAAGAGCTCAAGGAAATAATACTGGTCAGAGGAGAATGGGCATTTACTTTTCACTAAAAATACACAGAATAGCTGAATAGGAAAGTCTATCAAGAACTTAAGAAAAAAAAAAATCACAAAGTTGTAAAGCTGACTAATCACTAGTTTTCCTATTTGCTATATAACAGCCATGACATTAAAATAAACTGCAATTCAACATTTAAAAATGCAACTTACATTTAAAGACTTTTCAAAAGTGAAATGCAATGACAGCCTTACACTCCAAATTAAGTATCTGCTAGGCTCAGACTGAAATATGGAATGTTCTAGATGAAATAAAAATACAGTGTTACTTTTAATTTTTTATTGAGAATGGAACTGAAAGACAATTTCTGAAGCTTGAAAAGTAATAAATTTCACTTAAATGAACTTTTCTTCCCATAGGTGAGCTTTCCACAAGGGTGCAAGGTTTTTTCTTTAATAGCTTGAAGTGTCAAAACAAAAACTTGTTGCCATTCTCACATTAAGAACAAATTTTTGTCATTAACTTAACTGCATATGCTTTTTGCTACAACATTTAACACATGAACAGACCTATAATGCCTACTGTATTTCACTAAAACAAAAAAGAATACAGTATTTCCATCTACTACTTGTACTGCTTTTAAAAAAGATTAACATTAAAAACAAAGCCACTGTTTTCCTTACATCCTTCTTTTCTTTTAAGCTTCTTTCTTTTGCCTGTGGTCTTCTGCCATTTTATCCAGAATTTTCTGTTAAAAGAAAGTAATAATGTTTGATACATTTAATGAGTTTCTCACAGTCACAACATCAATAATAGAATCATAAATCCAATTTTCAAGTTGTAAAATCTGTGAATATTAACTGCAAAGGTCATAACTAACAAGACCGGCACTTCTCTACATACTGAGTGGAGCTCCTCTGAAGCACCATGTTATTATTATGTCACCAAACATACAGCTCACCGCCAGTAAACACCACACGGCCACCTCCGCAAGCAGTGATCTGGGCCTGCTGTTAATGCCTTCCCAAAAGGCTGGCAAGCCAAGAGAATTACTTTCCATTTTGTCATGGACTTGTGACAGCAGTTGTTCCACTTACCTGGTCAGATTTGCCATCTATAAAGCTAGGGACAAAACATCTCACCTCCCCATAGAAGGGTTGTTTTGGAAGTTTAAGGAATTTGTTATCACTTCAATGACATTTGGCAGCAATATCAATTCATCTATTTATTCTTATTGTGAACAAGACTCCCAGCTAGAGAAGTGCCTCACCACTGTGAAACAAAAGCTGCTTTTCACCCCCTCCTTCCCCAATTCTAAAAGCACACCAACATTACAAAGTCATTCAAGAGCAGCTCATTAGTCATTTGTGCCATGGAAAAAGCAAATCAAATCGTGTTTCATTTAAGTTAAGTGACACAGTTAAATT
Source organism: Antrostomus carolinensis (assembly GCF_000700745.2). Classification (NCBI taxonomy): domain Eukaryota; kingdom Metazoa; phylum Chordata; class Aves; order Caprimulgiformes; family Caprimulgidae; genus Antrostomus; species Antrostomus carolinensis. The sequence goes on from NW_010293800.1 coordinate 4,763, forward strand.
TGGATTATTTCTCCCACTTCCCCCTTTACATCAAGTCTTTAAAGTCTCATAATCAAGTATCTCAATGGAAAAAAAAAAAAAGCTATGGGTGATGGATGAGGTGGGGTTTTTCTTACTACAAGGGTCTGTGTGGTAACTGATTTTCTGATCTACTCCTTGATAATGTTGTTTGCTTTGTGACATTTGTTTGTGCCATCTGCCTTCCAGGGCCCTGTATTTGTTTAGGGTTCCCTATTACTGCAAGGGAGAAAACAAACATTTTGAGTCTGAGATGTCACCTTCTTTTCTGCAGAACCCCTGGGGTTTGTTTTCAGCTCAATAATCGACTGGTATGAAACCAATTTATGTGAACACTGCATTATTATTAGAACTTCTGTTTAGGATTTCCCTTTCTCAGAGGTGATACTTAAAAGCAGCTCACGGTACACAAAGATACAGCAGCAGCATTATCATTCATGCCATGCAATCATGTGATACCTGATCCAATTAGAAATTGTAAAACATGCTCACAAAATCAGAAGTTGCAAATATGGATTTTTCTTTTTTTTAATATATAAAAACTTGAGCTTAAGCTCTGTTGACTGGTTAAAAAATATTATCAAATGGACAACTGGAAGGAATTTGAGTCATCTGTATTTACTCTGCACCACTACTTCTAAGCCTGGCTTTAACTCCAATCAGAATGCCCTCTTTAATCCAAATTTAACAACAACAAAAAAAAAACCAAACCCCGAAAAAACAAAAAAAACCCCAAACAAAACAAACCAATCAACCAAACAAAAAAAGCTGGAGGCCATCTTTAAAACTTGTATCCTGCATATGATTTCCAAAAGATCATGTTTTGGAGAGGTCTAGCTTGAGTTAGAAGTTATAGAATAAGCCAATTTCCACTGCCTGAAAGATTTTTATTTTTTTTTCCTCCTTAGTCCAGTCTCGTTCAAATCTATTCCCCAGGAAAGAATCACGCCATTTAAAATGAACAAGTTTTTGCCTTACCTTCAACTTTTGATAATGAGGAAGGCTGCTGCAATGGGTCTTTTTTGCAACATCTTCATTTGTGTAGAACAGGGAACACAATTTGCAATAAAACCCTGTTTTGGGTACCACATAATTCACACCTAGAGAAGTAAACACCACAAAATAAACTAAGAGATCTACTCTACATCATTTTCTTTTAATGTCATATGTCATTTCAGCTAAGTCTTAAAACCATAATTCACTTTACAGTAAAAGCTGCTTTAAAAGTCCTTGTTTGAGTTTAGTCAAGCCAGGGCCTAGTAATAATTAAGTATGTGCAGGCTTCTCTTTTTTTTTTTTTTTTTTTTTAATTTAAAATCAAACTTCCAGATTAAGGGTCCATTTTATTGCTTCTTTCAAAAGAACTAACAATGTTCTGTGATGACTTTCTGAGTTCTGAGTATTTAGTATGAATCTAAACTAATACCGCTAGTGCGATTTGTGCTATTAACTGAATTTGTGTTGCTAAAATATACCTCTTCCAATTTAATTTCTGCCTAAGGAAAGTGTTATGGAGAACTGTATGAAAATAAGGGAAAAAAGAAAGAAAATAGTAGGGTTGGGAGGAGTGAAGAAGGGGAGAAGAGTCGGAAAGCCTAAAATGAAAGGCTCAGAGGCAATGTGTTGCCAGAAATAAAAGTCAAATGAAATGAGAAATGCTACTGCAATGCAGAGAGATACGTTTGAAAAGACATGGAAACAGCCTTACCAACAGGAACGTTTGGCTGGTATGGCCCAATCCTAAATTCATCTGGAACAAGGGATTTCTCTTGTACGTTCTTTGTTTCCTGCTCATCCTGGGTGTCTGTGTTTTCATGGGCATTTTTCTCAGTATCCTGTGCTGTTGTGGTATCAGAAGCTTCAACAGTTTCAGTCTTCAAGCTATCTTCGGTTTTGGTTCCATTTTCTAACGTTTCATTTTCCTGCTCTGGCTCCTCAATCTTGTCTACCTTGATTTCTGCCAAACTATCATCCGTTTTGGCAGCGGATTTTATTGCCAAAGCCGACTTGCGGAGTTTCTGATGATCCGAGTCTTCTTCATCACCAACCTCATCTAGAGTGACAAAACCTTCCATGCTCCGCGGAAAGCCACCCACGTATCGCTGTTGAGAAAATGTTTTCCTTATGTCAGCTTATTCTTATATGTTTCCCTCAAACAAGATTCAGAAGAGAAATATTGTCTCCAAATTCCCTGGAAAAATGCTCAAATTCTTCCTTCAAGACCTACCTCACTCATTCAAAACGTTACTCAAGCACACAGAAGTGTAACAAGCTCTTTTTAAATGTACTCCACTGTCCCATAATCAAGTGTTCAATTTGAGATTTGGTTTTTTTGCATCATAACAGTCCACTGTTTTATCATATCAACATGTGATCTTCAACTTGAGAATTTCAGTATCTCTTTGCTCTGTTCTTACTTTGAAAGTCCTTCTAACATAGGTATTTTAATTTTAAGTGGAAGTCATTTTGGAATGGACAAGGTTTTTTTGTTTCTATTTAAGGTAGTCCCACAAGATCCTCAAATTCATTCCTGCATAAAAAGGTAAAACCTTACCAGAACACTTCTGTGCCCACTAATAGCATGAAAATTCATTAAAAAAAAATAAAGAGGTCTTTCAACCAGTGGAAAGCTTGCAGCTTCCACATTAAAAACAAAGAAATAACAACCCCAAACCCAACAACCACCAAAACTGTGGAGATCTCTTAAAACCCAGCTTTGCTAAAAGACAGTGAATCCATCTGAATTCTGATTTTTTTTTTTTTTTTTTAATGCTTGTTGGGTTATCTGTTTTTTGAGTAGTAGCCTTACCGTTAGTAGTACTGAAACGGCACTCGCAAAGCAAGTTTGGGTTTTGAGGCAGTTTATCATAACAGATACCCACGCAATAAGAAATAATCACTGCCATTTGCATTGGCAGTAATAATCCCCAAACCACGTAACCAGCTTCCGAAAACCACACGCACTTCATTCAGTAAGAGTAAGGAACACGCCTTACTTTTTGCAAAACAACATTCCAACTCAATAAAGTTACTAAAACTTTGCATGCTACTCTGCATAACCAAGCATGATTTAGACAGGAAGAAACAGATGGTAGGACACAAACAACCATGAAAGTGTGGGATCATCTGGTGAGAAAATCGAAGGTCACAGCAAGTAGCCTATGACTGAAGACACCCTGAAAGTAAGGGTTTTTTTTATTCACCCCCACCTCCCAATTGGTAACAGGCCTTGTCTAATTGCAAATGGACTTGCCTACCTTCTGGCTAAGCATAAAGAGTAAATGTACAAACAATTTTTTCCAAGCCTAGATCAGCCTCAAGTCCCAGATAAGCATTTTTTTTTAATGGCACTGTTCTGCTCTGTGCTCAAAAGAGTAACTAACTACAGACAGACTTATAAGAAACTACTCAGGAGAAAACAGTTGCTTAGTATTAGTCAAAAAAGGGTTGAAAAGAAAGAATAAAACCCAGGAGGCAACATGGGTAGAAGCCCACAAGTTAACAGTTTCTGTCCAAACAGAAACAGTGATTTATAACTGATTCCCTTTGCAAATTGCATCCAATGGGATCTTCCATTTTCTTCACAGGAGCTTTAACACCTATTTCTCTTCAGATAGGTGTGCCATGCATGTGTTCTAAAGACTCACACAAAAAATCTGAAAGACAATGTACTGTGGTGTGCTATTTGAGTTAGAGAGGGTTTTCCACACTCAGGTACCTTGCAATATGATTACCTTTTTAAGCTTTTTCTTTGTTGCTGGATTGGGCACAACATTCCCCTCAGTTTTTACAGCCACATCATCAGCTGTGTCCTTTTTTTCTTCAGTAGTCACATCAGCTAAATTGGCAACATCTGCGTCATCTCCTGCTGAGCTGCCACTTTCTAACAGTGCTGCTGCTTCCTCCTCATCTACCAGCAGCTCATCTTCAGATTCAAGGAGTAAACTAGGCTCATCTTGGTCTGCCTGTTCACTACTTTTAGTGCCCGATGGCTCAGCAACATCATCTTGTTTCTCCTCTTTCACTTTATCTTCCACATTGCCACTTTCAGGCTTCTGAGCAGCATCTGGTTTAGACTTCTTATCACTTGGAGAATCTTTGCTGTCTGGAGAATATGTTCTCTTTCTGTAAAGAACAAAGAATACTTGCTCATAAACCTGAAGAGAGGCCATAAATGACTAAAAAAAACCAGTAGGTTATAACTAGACAAGCCTGAAAAAGATTGTGTTTTAGTTCAGAAAATGGAAGGTTGAAGGAAGCCCTGAAGGATACTATTCTTCAAATATGCAAAAGGCTGCTGCAAGGAATTGTCCTTACAAGAAAGGACAACTGCTCGTGGGTTTAAACTGCAGGAAGGCAAGGCTAATTAAAGACTAGGAAAGATTTCCGGAGGAGCCTGAAGAGGCTGTGAAATCTCCATCATTAGAGGAAGAGAGTAGATAGCATATTAGAAACAGTTAATCTCAGCGTACACCAAACAACAATTTGATCTCAGAGCTTGCCTGACAACTTCTGTGTAATTTCTATACTCTGAAAAAGGTATTTTCAGATTTCTTTTAAACAAGATAAGGCTTTAGCAATAGGAAATTACCTACCTAGCTTTATCCTTTTTCAGCAGTTCAACTCCTTTGTTTGGAATCTAAAATAAAATTTAAAAAATTGTAAGTCACAGTAGAGTATTATTTATACAACTGTTGCAGCATTAATTCATACCAGACAGCACAATCTAGCCAAGCGCTTCCAATCCCCTGGTACTCTTTTACCACCCCCGCCTAACAACCAATTCATAAAATGCTATTACATTAGCAGGACCTTACCAACCTAGAAATTCCATGTCTTTATTCACAGTAACTATCAGTTATTCAATACAAAACAGATAGGATATCCTGCTCGAGAAAAATCAGAGCAGGGTAAGAAAAAAAGAATCCACAATACAGAATGTTCTAAATGGAGAAATTTTAATTAAAATCTACACCAGTTACTCCAAAAATCTGAATTCTAGTAGTTGTTTGGTTTTTGTTTAATTTGAAAGGAAAATAATTTTACTTTGTTCTAGGCCTTTTAACACCATACTCATGCTAAGTACCTGAACTTAAGTAGCTAGAAAATAGTAAATAAAGTGAATCTTTCCATTTTACAAGCACTGAATTCTGAATAAGCAATAGCCATCCTCCACTTTACATCTTTTAACTACAAATTAAAAAAAAAAAAAAATCAAAATAAAACCACTACTTACCCTTAACACCAGTTTCTTGTATTTTTCAGATAAATCCACTTTCACACATCTGCCTTGGAACCAAAGCGCTTTGTTTGCACAATGCTCAACCATAGCTAAAGCATCTTCTCTGGTCTCCATCTCAATGAAAGCCTGAAAAGATTAAAACACACTTTAAAACCAACTGTGAAATACACAACACTTTTGCAGGCAAAGCTATTTAACTTAAAACACAACGTTTCCAAATGCTGAAACAAAATTATGAGATTCAGCTCTATCCATCCTCTCCAACTTAGCCACACATTTTAAAATTTACCAAAGTGCTCTATCTACCTCAGCTTTTCAATTCAGTAATATCTGTCCCATATAAAGTTCTGAAATTAAACAACAGGCATTTAAATAATCAGAAAAAGGACATCACCATAAAGTAAAAAATTATTCCAAATAAAAAGCATCTGGACAATGAAACTCATTTATTTGGTGCTTCAGTATCTGGGACTTCTAGGGTAGCTGGGAAACTATCCCAGAATTTTATTTTTATTTTTTGAGAAGCCTGAAACAGAAAGGCAGCTGCTGCCTGTCTATAAGCCCTGCTTTGTGAGGTGTTCCTCCAAGAAACAAGCCTACAACACACTAAGTTTGCTGAACAAGCTTTTAAAAACACATCTAGGCTCGAGTACCATTGGCAGATAGAAGAAAGCTGTTTCTGCATCCAACTTAATACAGCAAGGGGTTTTATTTTTCCAGAAGGTCAGAGAGGTCTTCCTAGAGGTCATATGATAGATTCTAGTAGTTTTTCATTCCACAGGTGTGGCATTTAGGCACTCATCTCTCTGAAAAAGCACTGTAATTTCCTATTTAACTCAAGGGAGCAACAAACTGGGACAGCAATGGTGAAAACAATTTAGAACTAAATACTTTAAAGTCCTGTGTATTTATAGAAATCATGTATGTGCACTTCCAAAGCATTTTATTATACACAAGCAATGCACTATCTTCAAAACTTTTTTTTTTTTTTTAAAGTTAGAGAGCCACAGCAGGACTGCTTTTGTTTAGTTTTAAAGAATGAAAAATAAAGGGCTAAAGAAATGTGCAATAGTGGAATATATTTGTTAGTGTTTCATAGGTAGCATTTTTTTTCAGCCTTAAAAAAAAGTTCCAAGACTCCTAGAAATCTGCATAACAAAAAACCAAGCCTTTATGTTAAATATACTTTCTTCACAGCTGAGGCCTGTTATTTCCTTTTTTTTTTAAAGCAGCTCCCATTCCAGCAACATTTCGCAGTAAGCTGGACAGTGAAACACCACCTACATACTGCTCTAGTAATTTCCACATCTATGCTAGTAGTGAAACCACCACAAATAGAAAGTCTACACACGCACCAATCAAAGGCACGTCACTTCTTCACAGTTAAAACCCTCAGTTTTAAACCTTCACACATGTATGTTCCTATGGTTGGTTACCTGGCTTTTCATTCTCATGAGTATGTAGTTCTTAATTTTTCCATACGGTTCAGCCAGTTTGAGCACTGCATTGTCAGAATATCCCGAATGAGGTAAATTGCTGAGGTGAATCACACGACCAAGTTCTGGTTTTGGTGGCTCAGTTTTCTGGTCAGGTTTACCCTCGGGTTTCTAAAATGAAGAGAGAATGAAATTTTTTAAGTACATACTATATTAAATATACATGGATGTCTGTTCCTTGATTAAGTTGATACAGCTGAGAAGTACAGAAATTAAGAATAACTTAAATGCAATGGCCTCATAAATACTGACTGATCCAGATTAAAATAAGGCAATGGTAAAAAAGCAGAAGTGTTTTACCTTTATTCTTTTGTATTTCTGTGACAAGTGGACTCTGACAGGTTTACCAAACACCAGTGCAGGTGTTGTTGAATAGTATTCGACTGCAGCCTGGGCATCTTCAGTAGTCGACATTTCAATAAATGCCTGAAATCATATAAAACCAAATTAAGCACTGCTCCTTCAAGAATTAGTATTTTTGTTTAAAATCTCAAGCTCTTCCTTGTTTTCCTGTAAAAATAGCTACATCAAAACTGAAAATTGTCTTTTGGTTACAACATTAACTGACCTGCAGAACCTGAAATGAATTTCACATACTTTATTTAGGTGTACAAACAGAACTATTTGGATTGTTTTCACTCCATCTAGATTTGGATTCAGAATATTCAATTGATTCCTGCTTTTTCTCTGCTATGATACTGGCATTTTCCACACTTCAAAATCTGACACTCTGTATAATACAAACTAAGACCAAGTAAGTTTTCAGAGAGTATTAGAACAAGAAGAGAATTTGCAAGCATAGTGTATTTTTGAGAAAGCTATGAACAACCAACAAGAAGGATTTTTTTTTTTTTTTTTTTAACAATATTTACGATAAAATGCAGTACTACAGCATTTCTGGAAAGAATCACACAGGTCACTCTCCCTTCACATGTGGTCTTGGTGACACATGTGTCATCTTGCTTGGTAGCTGACTAAATGAAGCTCAGACAGTAAGCATACTAAAGACACCAAGCAGTGCCAGCAGCAATACTAAAGGGCCTAATCTTACCTCATTGATTTTGTTTAAAATCAGGTGATTTGTAATTATTCCAAATGGTTCAACAAGCTGAAGCAGCTGGTATCTCAAGTTCTTTCCCCTCTGGAAATCCATGATGTGAACAACTCTGCTTGTTTCCTGTGGAAGACAAAGCACGCATACTTAACATGTAAAGAAAATATATATCAGTTAACCTAAAAAGAAAGTCTGTCAAGACTTTGCTATACTTGCATCATTTTTTAATCTTAAATTTAAAACTTCATTAGTAACCAAAACCAGATATATACAGAAAAGGCACAGAACATCCACATATTTCCACAGAGGAAGATGCCTGCCATGCCAAAGTTGCCTTTCTGTATGTTCATATCCCACAACTTCATCGTAAGAGAATGCTTAAATAAGTTTTTTGGAACAAATATTTTGTTGAGTACTTGGCACAATGAAACCCCAACCTCATACTAAAGCTTCAGTATTTCCACACAAATAAAACCCAAATTCTCACTTTTAAAGACAATTCATTCATTTAAAAAAAAAAAAAAAATTCTTATGAAATCAAGCAATAAGCATGTAACACAAGATTTTGGTTTTAAAAAAACCAACAAAACAACAAACCAACCCAACAAGTTTTTTATACTAACCACTCTGCCCTTCTGCATGTGTCTCGGTCCTTGCATATTTCCATTTCCAGCTCCTTTAAGAAATTAAAAGAATGAGCAAGCTTAGTTCAACATGTAAGAATGACATTAAGATGTCTCTTCACAAGTTCTTAAGAGATTTAAGTCACTTGTCATACTAAATCAGAATTACACCAAGTTTTAAGAACTAATTATTTAATTACAGTCTGAAAAGGCTGTTAATTTATTTCAGAGTTCTTGTAACTTGAGGTTCTCCTTTCTGATCATTCTGTTCAGTTTAATGTTAGATAAAGAGCTGTACTTACTGATATGTAGAAATAACACAGGAGTAAAGCCCATTGAAAAAAAACACTCTCCTGTTTTAGAGCAGGATTTGCTATAGTAAAACATCTCCACACACAAAAGATGTCAAATCTCTAAGATACACTTTTTACAATTGAGGTTTTAGGTGTAGGAAAAGACTCCAAAAAGTTTTGGTTCTAACACCAAATGTGTTAGCATAATGCCCATTTTACCAGGAAACACCTGAAAAAAGCCTTTCAGAGAGTTTGGCTCAAAGTCAAGTCTGAGAAGTTTTGAAAAATTAACAGCATTATTTTAATGAAACTACGTATCAATGCATGCATCTATCATCTAAAAATTCCTTTAAAGTGTCTGCAATACTTGTACTCTGTCAGGGTACCTGTGTAAATGAATTCGTTTGTCTCTATTCACTTGACCTATTTAAAGGGTAGGAAGTAACAACTTCAGGCAAAAACCTGATTCTTAGCCTCTCTTCCTATGAAAAGGAAGGCATCATCTACCTTCCCATTTCTCCACTGCTGTTCAAAGTTATTTGTCAAATTCACTTGAAATTAAGGGGAAAAAATCACTTAGGACTTTGAATTCTTGCAAGTTTCACGGAAAAGTAAACCTCAGTGACGTGTAGCTAATCAGAAGACAGATGGAAAAAAACTTCTGCACAGGAAAAAATTCAAATCCAAAACACGTGTGGATTAATCAAACAGTTGAAAAAAAAAAAAGCCATGTGGCAGGTAGTTAACAGATGATAGAAAGGTGAAAGTATGGGATCTGAGTAGCAGTCTTTGGCCCCGAAGGACTACAGCGTTTTCAGTTCCACTGCTCAGAAAAGTTGAGTGTTGTTCTAAAGTTCTAAACACTGTATCTAAAGCAGGAATATGAAAAAAAAAAAATCAAGAACTTATGTCTTGTAAAAGTAGATGCCTGTTGACGTTACCTCTTGGCCCAACAGGAGGTCCTCCAAGGTGAAATGGAGGTGGTGGTGGTCCCAGAATTCCTGGTGCAGGGTTTGTGGATTGCTGCAACATAAAGGGATCACCCCTAGAGAGAGGGGGAAAAACACCTTAATTTTAAACCACAACAACTGTGAAGCTTCCATTCTCTAAAAACCCCAACTTAATTTCTGCATTGCATCCAAGGAGAAGTTAACTTTAGCTACTTTTACTGCTGCTCTTCAGCTAGTAGAAAACAACAGGACGTAACCCTTTGGAGACGAGGACATGGGTTGTTTCACACCTAACTGTTAAGAACATCCTCTGCTTTAAATAAAAAACTACTAATAATTTAAAATTCATTATTACTTACATTCCATGTCCTGAATCACTGTCAGGATTCCATTCAGGATATCTTAAAAGAAACAAACAAACAAAAAAAAAGTAAGAAAAATACAATCTCCTCCACCTATGTAATAATTTTCATAAAAGCAGCAATATCTTTACATGTAACACAGATAAAACACATAGTAACACTGCCCATTACAGAACCACTACAAGAGACATGAGCAGCATCGATTGACAGAAGTGTTGTTCTTAATGAATAAGAAACTTCTTACACTGTATACACCATATCTCCAATTTATAACACAAATTGCAGTTTGTTTTACAACAAAAATTTAGACATTGGTACAAATGACTAGTAAAAAACTACAATAGATTCTCAACTCTTAAGATCCAACTCTTTAAAACGTTACTTATGTATCAGTAGGATTCAAGTTATGAATCCCTTATTTGTCCTGAAGATGTGCTTTTTAAGTTACATGTTTTTATTCCACACAATGCACAGCACGTTTACTAAACCTGCTTTATGCAACACAGTTGACCATTATTTAGTTGTACATGCCCTCATGCCACAAGAATGTTTACTGTACTTCAAATTCATACATTTCAAGCAGCAGTTGACAACGTCGGCTGTGAGTTGCTCCATTGATATGATGGTTCCACTCCTGCAGCAAAGTAAATAATTAAAAATTAACAGCCACATATGGCAAGCCATTTTTAACACAATAACGTTGCAGAGTGCAGTACCTTCTCTTCTAAGCTGAAGTATCAAAGATATGTACATAGATAAAAAAAAAAACTCTTTTTGTAGTGCTTTAAAGAGACTGAAATTGGAACTACCTCTTAACTCCTAACCTGGCTGAAAAGGTGTCTGATGAAAAATGTCTTGCAATCTATGGGCTTGATCCTCAGCGGTGCAAAGCTTACCGGGGGTAACTGCTACAGCATACATGGGTATCATTGCAATTTCAACTTTTAGAACTGGATGCAGAGATTTTTTTTTTTCTTCAGTAATTTCAGAATTTCCTCCACTCTCTGCTTCATTCCTCAGACTTTTAAAGATTAATGTGAACTAAATACTCAGGTTTTTAGAACCATAAAGCAGACAAGAAATTGCAAGGAATTCAGAAAGGAAAGACTTAGAGAAATCAAAGTGCATAGCCAGGACAAACTACAAGTACAAAGGTGACATATAAAAATATGACCATTGTCAGGGAATTACCAAGAAAAAAAAGGAGATCTAAATCAAGATGGTACAAAGAAGGAATAATGGAATTAAACTAAATCAGCCAGGTAAAATTTCTTCTGGTTCTGGCTTTAGGGCACTAAAAAGGAATGAGGGCTTTCTACTTTCTCTCTGCAGATTATTTTGATTATGAAGGCAGTTACTTATTTTAAGAGGAGAGAAAGCATGGGGAATCCTCCCTTATCAAAGTAGAGAGTGCCTGATCTCCATAATACTGAATTCTTACAAGTAGCAACACTGGTTTGCACTATATTCACATTTGTAAAGTGACTGAACTTGGGAAGTCTCACTGCTGCACATCTGTGAGCCACAGTCTAATTTCCACTCTGCTGCTCTTCAGTAAGCAAAGGGATCAGCAGAGACACACAGGGCAAATTAGCTTTAGATTCACAGAGAAATTAAGCAGAGAGTAATTATAGATCCTTGGGGGGCTGTGTGACAACTGAAGGTTTTCTCTTACCAGCTACATTTTCAGCTGTGAACATGTATACTGCATTGCCTGACTGTTTATATGTCTCCGCTTACATGTGTATTTCTGCTCAGCACCCACAGATGATTTTTTCCTAACCTCTCATCTTTCCTGATTTTCAGTTTCTGCCACACTACAGCCATTCTTCTGGATACAATGAGACACTCCTGAGGCTTACTATAGAGTTTCCATACGCTAAATGCCTACCTTGCACTTGCCACAAAGGAGAAAAACCTGGACTTAGTGTCTTCCATAAAATATTGTTAAGCTACACTACAATATTACTTCATGATACACAGAATATAGTGTAGAGCTAAACCTTCATTCGTTTTATCAAGACTTAAAATGAGAGCACCACTTTTTCTTGTTAACTGCACAAGAAGTAGGCTCTGCAACTATAAATTAATAAATATGCTGGCAATTAGGATGAAAAAAAATTCACCAAAAACCCCAAGCAAACCTAGCTATCTATGAAACATTCAATCTGTAAAACCAAAGTTTCTTCAGTTCAAAATTTGCTAACAAGTTTTAGTACTATACTACAGAAATCCGTCCTTTAAACACTAAAGAACCCTCTAAATTTGGGTGCACAATCAGTAAAGCCTTCCTGACTCATTCTGCTAGATATACCATGCTTTGAAGCTGCCTTAACTCTTAATTTAAAATTATTATAAACTGAAATAGAAGTTATCTGCAAACTAGAGCCAAAGTTTGGGAGAACTAATTCTCATTACACGTCAAATGCTTTTAAATGGGCAAAAAGGGGAGATCTAACATATAACTTGAGAATTTTTTCCCCCAGGGAAAGTTTTCAGAACAACAATGGCTCATCTACATTATTAACTTTTCACTAAGCTGGACTTCCCTTTGCTCCCTACCTCTACCCAGTCTGAGGCATCACTTCTCTAAGGTTTCAGGGCACTGGATATTTAGACACTAATTAACATGAATGCCCAAAGCTGAGCTGGAGAAAATCTGAACTGAGTTTCTTAAAACTCAGATTACCTTTTGCCTCAATTGATGCAAGCAAGAGGACGCACTGTTCTTCAGAAAATTAGGCCAAACTTATGCCCCTAATTTTAGACATCCCTCTATTAGGGACACGGACATGTTTTTCCTTTGAGATTTATCACCATTTCAAGTGTTTAACCTCCAAATTCATCTGCTAACATTGCATCAGCCTTTTTCTTTGGCAGGAAAAATAATCTCTCCACAACTAACACCTCATTCCTTGATAAAGGGATCAGGATTGACAAAATGCCCCAAAAAACTGGGGCACAATTTACTTCACAATTAGATAGAAAAAACCTGAATCTTAAAATATACAGACATGAAATTAAAGAAGCAATTAAGAACATCGCTAAAAAAGAAAATACAGAGGACTAGTCTGCCAGCTGAAATTACACTAAGGGTGTTTAATCTCTTGCTTGGGCTTAAAATACATATTGCTTTATCATACATTTTTAAAAAATCTTCTGTTTTATTTGGAGGTGAGGAAAACAAGATTTTGATACTGCAGTAATAAGTTTACATTGTCCCAGCTAAGAAAAGCCTTCCCTTTCTGCTTTCCATAAATTTTGGTTTAGGTCAGATTACTTTAAAAGTTAAGTTCTACTTGATTCAATTTTGTGTGAGAATCAGAAATTCTGTAACTGTTAAGTAGGCAAAGCAGAGGAAAAAAGGAGAGAAAAATTCTTGTGGTGACATGATTTCTGCAATTAGAAATAAAGCCCAAACTTGGGTCATAAGAAACAGATGATTCAGTCTCAAATATTTTATGGTATACCAGCAGTTTAAGTCAAAGTATATTCCTAAAAAAAAGATGGTTTTATACGTTACAGAAGAAGTCAGCCACTTAATTATGCTGTCAAAAGAACTTGGTATTTCTCATACCTGGAAAGATATTTCATGTTGGATATCCTTTCAACAGATCTTCATACCAAAGCAAACTAAGAACCAGGAGCCTTTAAAATAAAGTGCTAAAAAGAACCCTACTTACAGGATTAATGGTTGCCATCTTCAAGGGTCTCAGAAGTTTATGTTTTCAATCTAACCAAATGAAGTCCTTTTACAAAACTGAGCATGGCATCTAAACTTTAGCACTTAAAACCTTTTTATGAAAATAAAAGTCAAATATAGGAGACAAGAAACCCGGATTACTGTGACTGTTTTATATAAAAAGTTATTAAAGCAACACAAGTTCATAAAACTGTCAGATCAGCTGGAGTCATACAGTCTGCGCTCTAAAACCAGTTCGATCATTTCCTTGCAGGGACAGAATAATTCTGGTGTTTCAAAGAGATCAAATGTAGAGAAGCAGCACTTTTTGAAAGGTAACTGTAAAGAAATGGTTAGTAACAGCAATTCCACATTGTATCAATTTTACAGTAATAGCATGTATTACATTTTTTATTGAAGGCCTCCAAGCTAATTAGCCACTAAGTGTGACAAGAGGGGCACTGTATTAGCCAATTAGCCAATTAAATCGCCTAGTATACTGAAAATCAGCAAGATGAGTAAAATTGGGAAAGCTGAAAGTGAGAAGGCTCCGAAAATAACATCTGAACAAACAGGCCATTTTGAGTAACCAGCTACCTTTGCAGAGAGCTGAACTCTCACGAATAAACTAAGAGGGAAGTCTCAGCATAACCGAATATACCCGAAGATCCACTCTACTTGCGAGCCAAGTAAAGAACACTACTAGGAACACAGAGCAGGATACTGCAACAGCAGACTGATTGCTCAGAGAGTCTACAGGGATAGATGCAACATGTGACAATAAAAAGTGAGTCTGAAGTGTCTAAGAAAGTTGTGAAAAAGGAGAAAAATGACGACAAATTTCAGCCATAGTATGAGATAGAGTGTTAAAGTGAAATTAAAAAGGCAAGAATGAGCTAATCTAAAACGTGGTTTTTACTTTTGCAAATAAGTTCCAGGGCTCTACATTA
>NW_010293800.1:19467-28793 GCF_000700745.2 Antrostomus carolinensis
AGAATGCATCTTAACTACATATAAATCAGCAATCAAGACAGATGTGGAGGAGAGCTGAAACTGGCTTCCTGAATAGCACAGCAGATACACTGCAAAAAAAACCCCAAACCAACAAAAAATAAAAAACCCACCCCAAAACTGCTTGAATGCCAGATGTTTGTGGTTAAGAGAACATGTAGATGTAAAATATAAATAAGATATCCCAGTAGATGATAGCTGTTTGACCTGAAGTTAAGCAATCTGGGCAAACAAAACACATTAATGTAAAGCCCTGGTTTACAGTGTGTGTTAACAGTTACCTTGTAAATAAAACAAGTGCCTTTTTCACTCTCAAACCAACTTTCAGATCATTTCAAAAAGCAACCAGGCTATAGAAATAATTAAAGAAATAGGTAAAAACAGAACAGATACTACAACGTAAAGGAAAATAGAAGTATCTGGTGCATAACTCACCTTATTAGAATGAACTGGCATATCACATATAGAGCACAGATGGGGATAACCCTTCGGTAAGAATCCATGGAAGTCTTCAATATTGCTATTTGGAGGAGCACCTCTCTTTTTCTCAAAGAGAGATCTCTCGGGACCAGGACCACGACCCATTCTCTCATACTCACTGTCAAATTTATGATAGTTATGCGAAGTCTCACCATAAAAAGATTCATCCCTACACCTTTCTCCATCTCTTAATCTGTCATCTTCATAATCCATTCTGTCATAATAACCAGATTCTTGAGAACGACTTCCATGGTCATAGTCAACCACTGGGTTGAGACTAGGACCACGATCATCAAAGCTATCTCTTCTAAAATGCCTTTTTTCTTCCCAATCATCCCTAGGTACTCTGTATGGTGGTTCCCGTGTGGATGATCTGCCATCTCTACCATAACCTTCTTCAGCTCTCCTCCTTTTAAGTTGTAGAAGGATCTGAGGCAAGTTTTCAGGAGTAATCTTGTCCTCGGGATAGCGACTCAGTTCATCTAAGTCTCTAGCAGACAGACCAAAGCTGGCCAAAATGTTAGTGGCCTGGTCTGCATCTCCACGGTGCTGAGAAGACAAAGGGAGCGGACCTCTACTTCCAATGTTAAATATAGACTGCAAATTATGGGAAGAGGTACTACCAGAAGACAGTGCACTATGAGATCCTTGTTGGTTCAATGAAGAACTCATTCCAAGATTCATTAAGCTAGCAAGGCGTGCAGTACCCTGGTTCATCCTTCCAAGAGATGCTGGCATATTTAAAGATTGGGTAGCAGCAGCAAGAAGGCCTATTCCTGCAGAGAGGTCACGCCCATGACCTTGTGAATCCCTACTCAGAGATGACTGCTGGAATGACTTGGACATTGTAGAACTATAGCTTGTCTACTTTATGGATCAAAAAAATGTTTTCTTTTTTTATAAGATGGCTGAAAAGAGAGCTCACACTAGAAAGCTAGGCAAACTTCAGTTCAAAAATGGTAACGCCAAGAAAGAGGATCAATAATGACTGCAGATCTTCTTCAAGCTGAGAAACACCAGACAATTCTGTAGAAAAACAAGCAGTTTTAGTCATAAATCCCTTTAAACAGATGCAGTTTTAAACTTATGCATCATGTTGATCTAAAAAAAACATTAAAGATCTCAATCTTACAAGGCTTTTATTACATAACAGATTCAAGAGGCACCCAGAACCTATATTTATTATTTCAGATAAAAATACAGCAGTGTTTCCTATACATACTACTCCTCTTCTACAAAAAGCTACTTTCATACTGAAGACAAGTGAATTTCAGAAGTTTGGGATGTCTGAAAGCATCTACAGTTTACTAGCATATAAGCCTTGATCTCTGGTTAATGGTTTTGTTTATACCCTACATTACTGTACTGTGTCTGTGAGAAGACCACAAAAAACTTAAGCCCACAGAATCCAAGATGACTTTGGCACATAATACATATTTGAAAACGAAACCTATACCACCACAGAACAGGACGAAAGGAAGTTAAAAGTAACTGAAGTTTGGGCAAAAAGTTTCTACTGTAAGATCTGGTAAATAAGACCAAACATAACATTCAATCTTTATGCAGTAAAATTCAAATTACTGATGTGAAGACAGATGTGAACAAGAAAAATAAGTTTAAAATTTTGCAGGAAGTAAACAAGACCTCTTGCTCAAATTGCAGTTATACTGACAACAGCACTTAGGAAGTGATTCTTTACTCTGTTTTATTGCAGCCATGACATCAGCAGACCTCAAGCTAAACAAGGTCAGGCTTAGTACTGGAATGGGAGACCCAAGGAAAACCCTGCCCCTGCAGAAAGAGACACTGAGTGAGTCAGAAGATGGCACTACATCCCCAGCCAGCCCTGCAGGACAGCAGTGTCCCTGTCTCTTACCAGCACACTGCTTCTTCCTTGGTTCACGCCTGACACTTTGACACCATGACCACATGTGGTAGTTAAAGATCCTAAAACAACACTCAGAGATAGATATCTGCCCCATGAAAATACTAACCTCACCTTTAAATATTTGGTTCAACTGCATTGTACTTGAAGTTTTAACTAAACAGTGTATTAATATCCACGGTAAATCTTAAAGTGTAATGGATTTATTTAATAAAGCGTTCTTTTTTTTTTTTTTTTTTTTAAAAGTGTAGAGCAGAAAAACTATAATAGTTCTCCTCATTCTCTTTCAGCCTTGGGATAGATACACAAAATTTAAAGCAGTTCAACACACGTGAAAACATTCCACCAGGAATACATTGTTCTTGGGTCCCTGATGTGGTGAACCACTTTCAAACCTCAGCAGAGCAGTTTTGCTTCTCCAGCACTGCCGCTCAGATGCACATAAAACACAATCACTTGAAAAAGAAACAGGCACAAATTGCATAGCTCCAAATGAAATCAGCTTCTAAGAGAACAGGTATGTTTGGGGAAGAACAGAAAGGACAAAATGAAAGCAAGCATTTTTCTTTGAAGAGACCAGATCTGCAGGAGGCAATTTCTCTTGTACTGGAAACAGAAGAAAAAAGGGTTATGAGCATGTCTCTACCCCGACTGCCTACTCAATCCAGAGCTCTGTTTAAATAGTACATAAATTTTTTTCTACAAGTTGAAAAGCACCCAAGTTCTCCGTCTCAGTAGCAGCATGTTACAAAATTACACTTTTACATAGAAAGATAATGGATTCTGAGAGATACATAAGACAAAAAAATCCCACACAACTTCATCTTTGAAAAGTAACTGCTTTATACAGTTTGCTACATATTCTCAGTACATCTAAACTCATATTTCAGCTATGCTTTTAAGATCCACATATGCTGAAGTCACTTAAAATAAGCTTAATTGTATCACATTTAGTTAAGCAAAAGAGATTGAGAAACATGGGGATGAAAATCAGTTGAAAAGTATTTGAGGCAGAAGACAGAAAAGCCCCGCAGAAAGCTTCAGAGGAAAACAGTAAAACAAGAATACAGGGAAAGCTGATGAGGCAAGTTCTAAATGAGATATCCAGGACAAGCTGACCACACTAAAGAACACCTGACTACAGTGTTTAAGAACTATATTCTAAAAGTCAAGACTCTTTCAAGTTCAAACATGAGAGAAACACTAATATTCACCTGGATACCATGTTTTATCTTGCATACATTCAGTCATCTCAAAAGGACTTTATGAAAATTTTACAAGTTAATCCTTACTCCTTCCATTTTCACATACAAATTTTCTTCCAGTTCATTCACACACTTACAGAATGGCTTGAAACTGAACTTACGAGGTTCTTCATAAAATCTGATATTCCAGAGGGCTTTACAAACCCGAGCCCAACAGTGATTCAGCAGACAACCATGTGGTCAGGAAAGGCATGGTGCGTCCTGCTGTTACTGCAAGGACCTGCGCTATTCAAGTTTTCACTATATCGGGAAAGTTCTCCACTCTTCAAAAATACCCTTTCTCTTTGAACAGATGCTCACTAATCCTCTTGTCACAGTTTTCAATTGGCAGTTCATTGTCTGCTGCTCTGGAGAGATTAGCGGAGAACAAAACCCACCCCATGGCAGTCTGGCACAGACCTGGGCTGCAGAGAACCCGATGACATGCCATGCTTTGACCCCACACACACAGAGGTTTTACATAACCATAGCATGCTGCTGCAAACGCCTACAGAAGAAAGGCAAAGGGAAAAATAAAAACAGGGAAGATGGGGGGGGAAATGAGACAAAGAAACAGAGAGGGATAATCTTATGAAAAATAATGAAGTGGGACAGTAAGACATTTGTATGATGAAGACTGAATGCAATGTTCGCAGTTGGTGTGCAAGCCCTTAAAATACCCTATGCCTAATCAGGTATTTGCGTGGAGTAGTTTCCAAGTCATCCTCAAAAAAATCACTATTTATCACATCACTGTTATCTTACAAGTGCTGTTGCACTCTACTCCTAACCATTCCCATTATTTAACATCAGATGAAAACTGATGAGGTGGGGGAAGAGCTGTAAAATCCATACCAAAGAATGTTTAACTTCCACATGGTCAGGTTTAATATGTGATTCTAAGATCACATTTCTTGCATTGAGCACTTCTGAAAGAT
The DNA here is from genome assembly GCF_000700745.2 of Antrostomus carolinensis. NCBI lineage: Eukaryota > Metazoa > Chordata > Aves > Caprimulgiformes > Caprimulgidae > Antrostomus > Antrostomus carolinensis. The sequence continues at coordinate 24,033 of NW_010293800.1, forward strand.
TTCAAGTCAGTATCTGAGAAAGACAGGTTCCCACAGACCAGTGCCAGCTTTTAAGTGAGTGTGCCATCAACTGAGTCACAGCAACAAGATGAGTATGACTGAACAAAGCTGTCTAAAGATCCAGACATGATTTAGCCGAGTTGAAAGTGTTAGGCTAATTGTTCATGTAATTTCAGCTATACTGGGAACAGACAGGCTTTCAGATACACATTTCAAGATCTGTGGACAGAAATTTGGCCATATTAAGATTTGAAAATATATAATATAGAGCAGTCTTGAAATAAGTTGAAAGTCAAAATGTTACTAGATTTCCAGACAAATGTGGACAATGAAAAAACACTTTGTATCTACAAGTTGCACAAGAATTGTCTGTAAGGAACAAAAATAAGAAATTTGAATCCTGCAGAATATACTGTTACCAAATAAAGGCCAAAATGATTTTCAAACACTATAGAAGGATTTTCTTTTCATGCAACACTGATTAGAAAGTCTTTTTAATAAAACTGATAGAACTCTTGCTGTACATAAATATTAACTTTGTTCCCAAAAAGTTTAATTCAGTGATTCTTGGGATGCCTTGATCATGCTGAACACAATAACCTTAGATTACCATCTTTTATGGAACACCAGTAGGCTGAAAATAATTTAGCTTCCTATTCCTTCCACCACTCTCAGGTTTTTTAATCTGTGTGTACATATTATAGCTTTAATATTAATCTTGTTCTTAGAACAACTCATCTTTTATCTATTCCTCTCCCACTATTTCTAGAAGTCTCAAAAAGGAAAAATAACTGGGTTTACTTTCTAGTCAGTTTCACTTTCATTCAAAACAAAAATATATCAAAACCACATTGAATTTAATGAAATAAACTCAGTTATAGTAAAACTAGAAATAATCTGCAAGCTGAAAAACACACCCTCAATTTGTAACAACACAAGACTTTTGAAGATGGCATACCTCTGGGAAAGAAATGTCTCAAAGAAGTTTCACAACACCAACCCCAGCTTTTTGGATAAAAATCTACAGATTTTTCTTCTCCTCCCTTACGTTACACTCAGTGCAGCAATGCCTTTTGCAGCAATCTATTCTGCTATGGAAGAATTCACATGCTTCTTGGCAAAATTGTCTCCAAAGCATCATGGCAAAAAAGGTTATCGACTGAAGAGATCTGGAAGTCCAAGTGATAAATTTAGATCGATAGCTCCCCATGTTGCTCTGAGAAATAATGGTAGTAAAAACAAGAACCTGCAAGAAAATTAGAAGCAGATGTTATCTAGTCACTGAATGGCAGAGCATAATGGATTTGAAGTCAATGGGATTAACTCGGACTATACAGAAAAGGCCACTGTCTTTCCAAAGGCAAAGGAGGAATTGTCCAGTAGCCTCAGATGGGGGAAACGCAGATCTCCGCCATTTCAGGTACCAGTATTCAGAGTGGTTATTCAATATTGCTGTTGCACATGCAAGAAAACAACTCCTCTTCTTCAACTGATCTTCAAGGGTCATGACCTCAAAATTTTAAGCAGCACCTGGTATACTGGATGTGTGCACTTTTTTGTGCACAGATTAGACAATCTGTTCCAGGCCTTGCAGAATGAATGGAAGAGTTTCATTTCTTAGGATTATGCTCAGCTTCATCTCAGTGACTTACTTGATCAGGAGCACGTACTAATCTGAGACCTGAAGTTACTGTAACAGAGGACTGCTTCAGAACAGAGAAGTATTACATATGAAAAAGACTTATTTATAAATGGGGAATTAAAATTACTAGTTTAGCAATTAAGAATCTTAAAAGAACTTACAGAGTTTTCAACATTTGAATGGAGAAAAGAGCACTGTAAAAGATGCTGATTTTGTATTTCTGCTCATCATATAAATTCAAACATCCTTCTTTTCGTTAAGTGCATGGAAAAAAGTACATTTATTCCTTTACAGAAACAGAGCGAAAAAAATGGTCCAAGGAAGAGTGCAGAAAGAGTAGAGGAAGCAAGAAATGTGTATTTTTAGAAGGGGAAAATAGAAACAGCCAGGAACATACAGAATAACTGCTGTCACATGCACTGACTGCTCCATAAACACTCAATTTACCTCTACAGCTTCCATGCACTCCCTCCTACTACCTGTAAGTCCACTCTTTGTGACTGCCCTCAGAGCTGCAACTCGACAAGAAGATGGGTGCACACAGGCTCCAGCACCTACGACAAGCTCTGTAAAACCTTTAAGATTTGGTTCAACAGAAGGGGTCTGCCAAAATCAGAGTCACTGCAGAATGATATAGGATCTTAGCCGGGAAGCTGTAGTAATAATGACTGCCATGCACTTGGCGAAGTGAGGAGGCAATCACTATTTATTCACGTCAACTTTGGAGATGAACAGCCTCACAGGCACCAAAACTCTGACCAAAATCATAGAACTTACCCTCTTTTTTTTTTTTTTTTAAATAAATAAGTCATACCTAAAGTGATCCAAGGACAGATCAAATTGGAGAGTTAATCACTGTAACAGAAAAACAATTTTGCCCTTTTTTTCTTTAAAAAAACAACAACAAAAAACCCAACAAAAACACCCCAGAGCACTTCTGTATTCTGGTCTGGTAAGTGATTAAAAAGCTTTCTGACTAATCAGCGAGTGCAGAGTTTTTTCCAGAGTTGGGGTAAAATTGCATTCTTTTCCAGCTGATAACTTGCATGAGGTTGTTGAGATGTATTCTACTTGCAGAGAACAATCAAGGGACTGTTTAACTGTTTTAGCACTCAAAATAAAAACTCTCTTGTTTAAGTTATGACTACACGCTATGGTACTTAAAAACTTGCAAAATAAATTAGTTCAGAAACATTGTAAGGTATTTGCTTTTGTTTTCAAGACTTATTGACTTAGAGCACTGAGGAAGAATGCAAACAGCATAGAGGCTACAAAAATACACTCATAAATTAAAAAATAAACTGAATGGAAAAAATTCCTTTGCAAGCTTTGCTTACAAAGACTTCTCCTCCAGATTTGCTGAGCTACCCAGAACACTGACGAGTACTAAGTTACAAAATATCTTTGCATTCACCAAGACCCTCCACAGAGATGCGTGAAAATCACAGAGAAGGGCAACAGACAACATTTACTTCTTTATTTCCCACTAAATTAATAAGCATTTTTATTAAAGAGTCATCCTGAATAAACTAGGCGGCAATTGTATTTCACTTCTATGGATCATAATACCATGGATCCTTAATTCAGTCTGGAGCCTCAAAGACTGACTCTTCTTCCACCCACCTTACCTGTTCTTTAGTTTTTACCTTTATGAACATGGATATTCACATTTTAAAGATACATTTAGGAATTTCCTTTGGTTATTCTTCCAATCGTTAGTGCTGGGATGTATGCAACATCTAAATATGTACAGAACACCTAAAACTGAAGTTACCAGTACACGGTAACTTCAAATAGCTTCTCTAAAACAAACACACAAAAAAGGCTTGTGACATTGCAAGCCTCACTAGAATCATTAGGAAGCAATCAAAATCCTTTCATTTCTTGTTCAGATTTCATCTCCTTACCTAATGCACAAGGGAGAAGTATGGATGTTGGTTACCACAGAACAAACACATGTGCAAGGCTCAAGCACCAGCATCCTCACTCAAATTTAGTTATTCCATGTAGTTCAGTAATGAATCATTTTGTGTTTTTTGATAAAATTCCAGACAGACGTTCACTAATTTCTCAGTAAGACATTAAAAATATTAATATGCTCCACTATATTAAAAAAATGCATTATTTTAGTATATTAAAGTTTTCAATGTATTAACATGTTTCAAAATTCAGGAAGATGAAACCACCGGATCAACACTTTCTTTATCAAGAAGTATCAGAAAACGCTCCTTTTTACTCTCCTGAGTCATGAAAACTACGCAGACTGCTTTAAGAGACTCAGGTTTTCAACAGGAGTTGCTCCCTACTTATCTTACTTTAGGAAGTCAGGACCACCTACTCTACTGCAAAAACCTGAAGAATTTAAGGCTAAGTAAAAACCATAAAGCCTATTCAATTGTTTAAAATAGTATCAGACACATTTTTCCCAAAGGTAGCTTTGTGGAAAGGAAAAAAGCTGTACGTTTAAAAGAGCGATTTTTCAGCTTGCTTTCTACAGCAGAAACGCTTCATTTATCAGAACAAAGTAGTTCTTCAGGTTCCCAGAAAGTTCTTTTTAACTTATTCTTTTCAACATAGGTGAACTTTGTATTTCATTACTTTGACTCTGCAAACAAAATATATACATTAAAAACAGAACGTTATTAATCCACCACAGGAGGGGAAAAAAATAAATCCCTGCAGCAGGATATGTAACCACAGCTTAAATTATATGAAAGTGAAACTGAGCAGAAAGAGGAATCAAGCGGATACTTCCATTGTCAGCATCCTTAATGCTCAATTAATTAATTCTTAGTTCCAGATAAGCATTAAAACCTGCAATTTTTGAGACTAACGGCCTTCCAAGAGGTTAAGAAGGCATGCTGTTTAGCTTCTGAGGGGCCGTTTTTGGGGGCTGGGCAGGACCGATGCCGACGGAGGGCTCAGCTGGAAGCAGAGCGCTGGCAGGGCGCTCCGGGGAAGCTGCAGTCGGCTGGCGAAGCGTGGTTTGAGCCGGAGTCACCCCCGGGAACCCGCTTTACGTGCGCAAACACCGAGCAGCCGTGAAGAGCTCCCTCCCTGTCCTCAGCAAGCGCTGGGCACTGCCCAGGGGCGGCCACGGAAGGGGGCTGCCGGCTCGG
>NW_010293801.1:0-2155 GCF_000700745.2 Antrostomus carolinensis
ATTAACCCTATCCTAGAAAAAACCAGGACAGCAGTGAAATATCTTATAAAATCTTTGAGTCTTTAAGAGAACCTGTGTTTAAACCTCAGAGCAGGTGGCAAATGCAAGACATCAAGTGTGTGTGTAGATATATACAAATTTGGCTTACTGTGTTTAACCTTTAAATGCCGTGATATTAGGTGGTGTATGTACGTCCACATCTAGCAATGGAACCTGCTACCAGCCAGAAGAAGATAAATCACATTCCTTAAAATTTCCTAAGCAGTGCAGGATAAAAGCTTTGTTTAGTATTGGAGACAAGGAAGATGCCTAGAAATGTAAATTTTTTAAAGTGTTCTGGAACATAGAGCAGGTTCCAGCGAGGTTAAGTGCAGGGAAAGGGTTGAAGAGATCCTGTACTGCTCTGTCAGTCTCTTCATCCTGGACTGAAGCATCCAGGCATATCTTCAGGAAGTTTGAAACTCATCTCCTGGAAAGGAAACTGACCCTTCTATTTAATGATTTTCCCAGATGTTACACATCTGGAAATGTCGTCCGGACTGTGAGGCCCTGGTCTAAATTAATTTCCAGTCAAGCAGAAGATGTGAGGTGTGGTCAAAGTCTCCATATTTACCTAAGTGCTTTGGGGAGCCTGGAGTACTCAGCATTCCCTTCACACAGGGAGGTGGGGTGGAATTAGTTCAAGTATAAGGTCTTGGGGAGAGAAATGCTGAATATTGTCTCTGTCACGGGATTTCTGCAGGGTAGAGATGAAATAATTAAATAATTTGATTGCTTGTTTTGTGCATCCACTTACCCATCTATACAATGGGAATATTCTGCTGCGTTTAGCAACATTTTGTAGCAGCTTTGATTCAAGTAACAAAATCTGTTGTAACACATAGGAAATAGTTCCAGCCTGTGTGTTTGAGTAGCCCTGGAAATCACCAGTTAGCGGGTTCTCAGGGAGGTGTGGATTCCACAGGTCCCCGCAAGACGTGGGAACCGCGGGGCAGCCACAAGAGCCATTCTCTGTATTGGCCTTGTGCATTTACAGCACTGGATGTGGTAGAGTTTTCTGTCTGTCAACAGCTTACAAATCTTCAAAAGAACTGTGATGGTCTAGATAAATATGGGGGGTGAAACAAACTTGATGAAACTTTGAGATAGAGGTATAGATTTCAGCTTGTTTCCTTTCTTTGCACAGTATCTCTCCTTTCAAAAAGACGAGTTTTGTTATTGCTTGCAAGAAAAATGTACATGAAGAAGACTAAATGAATTCTTAATTACTTAAAAATAAGTAGACTTAAATAATTAAATGCCTGCCTTTCCTTTTTCCCCTGTTTTCTAATCTCTTCAGCTGAAATTGCAGAAGATAATTACATATATAACTCTCCAGGGCAAACAGGATATTTGCTTTTGTTTGGAAAAACCCCTCCAAAATGTTGGCTGGATGTGGAGTTTTGGTGCTGGTATTAGTACATTTAATTATCAGTGCTTTGGGTTATACTTAGTAAGAACTTTCTAGCAGTGGTTAAATATATTCTCTTTTTCTGAAGCTGTCAGACTCTCAGACTTACTATTTTCCACAGCTTCTCATAGGGAGAAGAATCAAGTTCCTTGGAGTGACACATGAGCTTGAGCTAACCATGGCCTGGGCTGTGTGAGCCCAGAGCATTATTCTGTGATTCCATCTTGCAAAATAAAAAAAAGGAAAGGAAAAAGAAAAAAAAAAAACACAATAAACAAACAAAACCCCAAACTTTTTAAGGCCTGTTGTAAATTTTTATTTATTTTAAATTAAGTCTTTTGAAATATTTATTTCAGAAGCTTCAGTTTCTTGTGTCTCCAACTGACAGCTTGGCTATCCTCAGTCTCTCTTCCTTCCCTCATTGTTATCTAAACTCATCAAAATGTGACAGCTGATTAGGAGAGACCAGTAATGGTCCAAGGACTGGGGTACATCTGGGATCTGAAACTTTTTTTTTTAAGGTTGAGGAGAGGGAAAATATTTCACCTGAGAAGAGTTAAGCATTTGTGAATCCACCTCCAGCAGTGGTAGTCCCCACAGCACCTGGGTTTGGGGTTTTTTTCTGACTGTAACATGCAGAAATTCTCCTGCTTGAGCTGCTCTCCTAATGACAAAGGCTTGCATGTCTTGTACCTGCGTAGCATT
>NW_010293801.1:2179-5579 GCF_000700745.2 Antrostomus carolinensis
TGGCCCTTTCCTGGCAAAAAAAAAATGGGCTTGAGGGTGGGGTGTGTTTCCTTGGGGTTGTGTCTTATCTGAAAATGATAAAAATCCCCTGATTAGAAAATCAATGAGTTCAGCTTCAACAAAATAAAAAGAAGCAAAAAAAAAAGTCCCCTCCAGGTTATGACACAGTTGAAGGCAACAGCAAGGGGTTGTAGAGAGGAATTTTCTAGCTTGTTTTTCTGTAGTACCTTCACAAAACAGTGAATAACAGAATGGCAAGCTCCAGACCTGGAGTTGAGATGGCTGCAGCTATTCTTCAAATAAAGCCAAGGAGGGTAAAAAAAAAGACAAAACTATCATTTTATTTTTTATTTTTTTTTTACCTTGTAGGGTAAACTTCCTATTAGAAACCTGGCTGAAAGGTCTCGTGGTCACCAGTATCAAGTTACCAGGTTAAGAGCCTGAATTAGGCCTCTAGGGAAAAGAGAGGTGCTCTGCTTCCTTCTTGATGGAACTCTTACTATTGTCACCAAAACCAGGAATGAATTTCTTAACACCAATGTAGTCTTAAGAAGCAGCACTTCTTGATTACAGTGCTGGATGCACGGGGAATCGCTCCACCCATCGTGCATACCAACTGGTCTCTCTACAGAAGCTTTATACTATCAAAATGTGCGTATTCATTACTTTTTCAAGAAATTATTAGCATATTCATTACATTTCCAGGAACCATTAATAAATGTAATATATATGTATATATTAATATATGTAATATATATACAGCGCATGCACACTGGAGTCTCTTGGTGGTCTTCAGGGTCTTCTGGTGGTCGTCGAAACTTTTCTCACTGTGCCCTTTAGTTGAACTTTTCTTCTGCGCATGCTTAGTTCATCTTTTGGCCTGTTTACAACACTTTTTGTCTCCACACAACTGGTTTATTCTGGCATCACTACCTTATCTACCCTATTGCAAAGATTTGGTGTCTCAGAATTCCCCTATATCTGTTTTAGACTACAAACTTGACTAGGCCTAGCTGATATGTAACCATCTTTCAGTGTCACATTGTTTAAGCAGAAGGTTCTTTTGGAACGGTATCAATATTTCTACAATGCTTTGGATTTATAAAATGCTGTGAAATAAGAAGTATTAGCTACCAACTTTAGCAACTCTCATACTGGTCGGTGGTTTGCCTCTTTGAAGAGCCCTGCTGCAATCTGGGATGCTTTGCCTTCCCTTCCAGGCTTGGCTGTTGACCACTTGGGTGATGTTGGGCCAGTCATGGCACCCATCTTCCATACCCTCTTGGTGACCTGAGCAGATTGATACCAGTCTCTTTGGAGATGCCCTTATTAAAAGTGTTGTATGAGGATTTTGTGTTAATTTTGTTACCTCCACGCCATGGGATATCCACAGCATCCTGGTTTTTAGCTGGAGCTCAAGTAGCTGGGTTTCTTTTTAGTAGCTAGAATACTGCTGTGTTTTGGTTTCAGCTGGGATTTGTTATGAGAAAAATGCTGATAACACACCAGTGTTTTCATTTTTGTCGCTGAAGTGAAGGACTTTGTGTTCTGTCAGTCTACAAGCACAAGATCTAAGGGGGCGAGGAATATTTCAATTAATAAGCTAAATTGGCGTTTGGATATGCCAATGAGGTATTCCATATCATATCACGTCATGTCTAGTACATTAGTGAGGGGCTCTTCCTCTCTTCCTCTCTCTGGCTTTCGCTTGAGCTCTCATTCTTCCGGGATTGCTGTTTTGATTCGGGATTGTCGCTCCTCCGGGATCGTTATCTGGGAACAGGCCGGGCTTGGTTGGTGGGCGGTGAGCAATTGCACTGGGTATCACTCATTTGTATATTTGTCACTGTTATTATCACTACTATTTTAATACTAGTAATAATTTAGGTTTTATTTTATTTCTATTATTAAACTGTTCTTATCTCAACCTATGAGTCCCCTCACCCTTGCCCCCCAATCCTCTCCCCTGTCCCCTGGGGGTGGGAGGGCAGTGGGTGAAGGGCTGTGTTGGCTGATGGCCAAGGGCCAGCCCAGTGAAACTGTCACACACAGTCATCATCTCTCCTCGCCTGCCGTTTACATATGAAACTTGCACTTAGTAGCTCCTTCTGCAAGCTTGGTTTTAAGTTTAAAAATGTGTTATGTGAGAGTTTGTGGAAGTGTGAAATGCACGCTTTGCTGGGAATCGGGGGGTTTGTGTTACTCCTGGATGTCTGCTGCTTGGGTAACTTGTTCCTTCAATATTTTATCCAGCCCTCCTGGGTTTCCTTATTCATTAATTGCTGTGAAATTGTCCTCTTGTCTTCAGAGATGACAGCAGTTGCAGCGGTGCTTTCAGGATTTCAAACAATTTCACAAAATGCTGGGTGCAGGTTTTGTTTTTGTTGGTGTGGTTTCTGTTTGTTTGGGTTGGGTTTTGAAGGTTTTGTTTTGTTTCAGTTTGGGTTTTTTTTGGAGTTCATAATAGACATTGTCCATTATCAAGGTGACACCTCAAATCCCCAGTCACTTATGAACAGCTGAGTCTGTGATTATCTGATATAACAACAGTATTAACTGCTCACTTTATAATCAGAGCAACTTGTTCTTTTGCAGTTTTCTATTTAAAATATTTCCTTTTTGGGCATAGACAAGGAATGGGGGAAAAAAAAAAAACACCAAGCATTTTAAAATAATTTTAATATTTTTAAATTATGTACTTAAAATTACATGCTTATAGAAGCTTTAAAAAATGGTCTTTTAAAATTATAATTTATTATTTTTCAAGAATGAGGTATAAACTTCTGGTATCTGCTGAGTTTTTTGACACAAGTTGTGCTTTGGAACAAAAAAAAAATGGGAAGAATGTATTGCTGTGGCAGTGTTGGTAGAAATCTGAAGCTAAATATAGCCGGCTGAGAAAAGTTGAAGGGATCTTGGGTAAATATTTTTGCTTGCTGAGTGTTTGGTTAATTACTGGTTGAAAGGAGTTGCAAGGGTGGTTTGTTTTTTCTAATTGTGCCAAGGAACACCCAGAGCAAAGGACAGGTATTGCTGCTTTCCCAGTGAGTCTGCAGCAGACCACGCTCAGGGCGACAGCCCAGAAGAAATTGCATAACCAATTTATTTATTTTAAATTTCTTAGCCTGCAATAGTTTGGGGTTTTTATTTTATGGTATTTTAAAAAAAAATTTTAAGCCTGTAATGTTTTGGATGTTTTGTTTTTAAGTTTCTTAGCCTACAATGGTTTGGTTTTTGGTTGGGGGTTTTTTTGTCTGGTTGGTTTGGTTTTAGGGTTTTTTTGGGGAGCTAGGGTTTTTTTGGGTTTCTGTTTTGTTTTGTTTTTGTGTTGTTTCATTTTTGGGGTTTTTTTGGGGGTGTTTTGTTTTTAGGGTGCTGGGCCATCTTGTCTAGACCCTGC
>NW_010293802.1:0-3540 GCF_000700745.2 Antrostomus carolinensis
AGGCTGACCAGTCTGTAGTTACCCGAGTCCTTCTTCTTACCCTTTTGAAGACTGGAGTGACATTTGCCTTCCTCCAATCCTCAGGCACCTCTCCCGTTTCCCACAACTTAGCAAAGATGATGGAGAGTGGTCTAGCAATGACTTCACCCAGCTCCCTTAACACCTGTTGTTGAAAGCCATGTTGTTGCAGTGTACTGGCTTCTCTTAGAAATTGTTATATGGCCAACTGTTAAAAAAAGGGACTAAATTTTCATTTTGTGAGAGCAAAGCTGATTAATAAGTTCATCACATGGTTTATATAGGAAAATGGAATATCATGCGAGTGACTATAGTTATGCAATTGTATATAAGGGCATTTTAGAGGGACCTAGCAGTGCTGCTAAGTTGCATTAATTTTATTAAATTGAGAACTATAGGAGGAGATTATACACATATTTGATGGAAACCAGGACAGAAATCAATACCTTTTTTTCCCAATAGTTTAGCTGAGAATAGCTTTGTGGATTTGGTGGTTGTAGTGAAATTTCAATTTGTGGTGACATAAATGCATCACAATTTTCTTTCTCTTTGGTTGATTCAAAACGTTTTTACTCCCTGTTTTGATTTTCATCTTTTATTCTTCAAGTCAGTTGAATTAGCCATTCAAAGTGACTTTTTTTTTTTCATTGATGAAGAGGACGTAGATACATTTCAAGAAAAGAACATCTTTTGAGGTTAACAAAAGATTGCTGTTACTCCTGTGTTCTCACTAGCTGCCTTTTAGACAGCTGGTTTTTTCCTTATGGTGGAGAAGACTGAAAAATACAAGGTGAGGTCAGGTATATTTTCAGAGAACCCCACAACAACAATGTCATGAGTCATTTCTTCCAGTTAGAGATGGATTTATCAAGTGCCCCCTTTTTCTTTCTGAAGTTATGAACCAAAAGAAATAGAGAATCTTGATGACTAGAGCATATCTGTTTCCCATTGAATTCATACTGTACTAAGTGGCTGTGTGTATGACAGTGTATTTGTAGGGAGCTCCTTTGGTTCCAAGGGTATTGCTCACATATCTTTTGTTTGAAGTGAGCTCAGCTAGAGTCCTCTAAGTATTCCCTTCAGACTTATCTGATAAGCAAAAAAGGCATTGAATCCCATGTCATCCTAACTGCAGCTGTAAATCAACCTCTGATCCAGTCACCTGCGTCGGTTTTGGATTCTGAAACTAGAGGTGAATGGAAATTATGACAGTTGCGGGGCCAGTCAAGTTGATAAGTGACCTTTCTACTCTTGACACTGAGACTTGTAACAAGAATTTCCTCTTTTAAGGTTTTACTTATGGTTTAGAGCCAGATGAAGATTCTCAGTTCTTTTGAAGCAAGCAGCAGTGGGGAATATAGTGGAAATCATTAAAATTCTTTCTTTAGAGCCTTTGAAGTCAAGTTACTTCTAATCTGCTGTGAGGTGGTTATTCTAAAACTATGGCCTAACATAATGAAAATCTTAAATTATTTTTGCAGTTAAAGTAGGGAATCACATACACTAATATATTTGCTTTTAAAGAAGGAAGAAAATAAATTCAACTATTATGCCTGACTAGATATCATAATTTCATCCTGGTATGGCACCGTTAGTAGAATATCAGCAAACCAATTCTTTTCAGGTTCAGAGAAAAGGTACAAGTTTGTTTTCTTATCGTGCTTTATTATTTGGCCAGTGGGTAAGTGATCAGTGGTGGATTAGCTTTTTGCTGTGAAGTACAAGGAGATCAAATTTATGGATCAGCAGCACTTTGATTTGTAATTTTCCAAGCAGCTATTAAACTGTAAGTCTTTTCAACCAGTTACCACTGAATTTGCTTTACATTTGAAGGTGTAATCTTTCCATTATTATACAGAAGAAAGTATATGCTAATCAGTTTCTGGTGCTACTTGTTAGTATTTCAGTAACAGACTGGAATTTTAAGTCCTGATGAACAAAGGACTGTTCAAACTGTCTTGAATTCTTTATTTCTGTTTTTAATCTTAATGATGATGATGCAGAAAACCTGGAAGAGTTATTTTGCTTTTTGTTTTCAAGATTTGTATTTAATATAAGTTTTTTTCCTTTTTTTTTTTTCTGGAGACTCCAGTCTTCTGGGGTTAGCGTCAAGATAGCAAAGGTTTGTAGTTGATGCAGAAATTTGACGTACTGGTGTCGTACACAGAATACATTTTATGCTCCTTTGTATGATAGGATGTCTCCCTATTGTATACCAATTTTGCCAATTTATAACTAAATCCGTGCCTTAGAGTTTAATTTATTATATGTATATTTGGAGTTACTTATACTTCTATCAAACAGATTTTTTTTTGTGTGTGTGTGTGTGGCGAGAGAGTACACTTGAGCTAAAAAGATTTTTTAAACACTCTGGATGTCCTGTCTGTCTGGTCCACTTGTAGCTGCTTACAGAAGTATGTTGCAGCCAAGAAAGGTACCAGCCCATGCCCATTATAAGCACTTGCACACCAGTTTGTCTAATAAAAGTGAATTATATTCTCACTTTCAAATTTGTTTGATATTTGAGTCCTTACTTTGTCCTTTCAATACTGTGAGGGATTCTACAAGAAGCTGAGAACAAACTTTTTAGCAGGACCTGTAGCAGTAGGACAAGGGGTAATGAATTTAAACAAACAGAGGGCTAATTTAGACCTGATATGATACAAGGAATAAATTGTTTATGCTGAGGGTGGTGAAACACTGGCCCAGTTTGCCCAGAGAGGTAGTAGAAGCCCCGTCCTTGGAAACATTCAAGGTCAGGCTGGATGGGGCTCTGAGCAACCTGATCTGGTTAAAGATGTCCCTGCTCACTGCGGGGAGGTTGGACTGGATGGCCTTGAAAGGTCCCTTCAACCCAAACCATTCTGTGATTCTGTTCTATGATTCTATGATCTAATTTTCAACCCATTTTTTTTCTAGTTTCCATGGTAGCCTGTAACAGTAGGATTATACTTCAGTTATGTGCTGTGTGAAAAAATAGCTTTATTTAGCTCTCTGATAGAGCTAAAAGTTGGGATTTTTTTTTGAGACATAACAGATAATTTCATATACATCTTTTCTGTCCCACGTGGAGTTCTGCAGAGATTTCTCATAACCATCTTTTCACCACTCTTAAGTTTTATTCCAGTTATTTCTTTGTATTAAAAATGCATCAATTAAGATCAAAGAGTGAAACTACATTCATATATTTATGACCTAATCTTAGGTCCTGTGGTTCTTAATCTGCTAACTTGTCTGTGACAGCCAACTTCCAGGATTCTGAGATATCTGCATTCAAACAGGGCTTTGATGTAAGCAGTTTGCTGATAAGGAGTAGTGGCTGGGTTCAATCAGCAGTTCTTAAAGTCTTATCAGAGTAAAGTCATCACTGTTGGGTGTAAGCAGTTTGGTCTTGACAAAGACAGGGTGGCCTATAATAATTGTCAGCTAGTTTAACTTGTTATATTATTTTATTGTTCTGGTTGTCTGATGCTTTGGCCAGTGATTACTTTGTAGTACTACTTTGCTTATTATATATATATA